>NC_041403.2:153183957-153483957 GCF_900747795.2 Erpetoichthys calabaricus
TAGTATTTTTTACTGAAGTTCTCAGGCTTTTCCAGGTTTTAAGAGTAACAGCGAGAGAATCAAATTCTGTAGCAAAATTAAATCATTGTTAAAATTTACATATTTGAGAATTAATTGATGCAACTTTTAAATTAAACATTTTTATAATACCCAGGTTTCGTTGCAGGCAGGTAGGGTGGGCAATGTTTTGAATTCTTAGGTTGATCGGTTGTCCTTTTTAAACATTGTTGATTGATAATGATGTTGTTGGTTGGTTAGGCACCACCATTTTAACTAAGCCAAAATTTCTGCTATGCATTTCTTGCAGTTTTCAATTTGGCCAATGAAGGTGTCCCCATAATAGCCATGCACTTTATCAAAGTACAAAACTGTCTTGTTTGGTACAGAAAAGTACAGGTGGAATAGTTTGGTGGCTAAGAGGTAGTCAGCCTTGTCAATATGGCAGTATTTTGGCTTCAGAACAAATGAGTGTGGTGACACAAAATATTTAACCAAACTTTATCAACTAAGCAGAAAGGCAGTGGCAAAAGATTCACATACAGTGCACATGCATAGTCATTTGCATGTACTGCAACCAGTTGAGTATGCAAGTGAAGGCAGTGTTTCTGGTACAAGTAATAAAGGCATGTCTTGCCAGCTGTTATTGGTGTGTCTTTTGGGGAAAATACCAGCAGGGCAGTGCAAAATGAGCACAGTATACCAGAGCCGATCCACATTGTGGGAATAAATGTTAAATATGCTTGATTTAACCATCCTCTCCAAAATGTCATTTTTAAAGCACAAGTACTGTTTTTGCTAGCTAAGCCACATAACATCAGCTGTCAGCTACTCCCAAATAGCGAACTTTCCAGTATGGGAGATACAGTAGGGTTATAGTCTAAAATTGAATTAAGTGGTATCATTTTCAGCTGGAAGTAATCCTTTTGGGTCAGCGATGGGGATGTATGACCCAACAGTTGCACTGATGGTGAAACACCCTCCACCACTTTTCAAAGCCACCAACAATTTCATGGAGTCTCTTCCTTTGAGGCAGACACAACACACTTTCCAGATGCACTGGCGGTTTAGTTATTCCAAAATAATTAGATAAGGCAAAAAAACAATAACGGTGGCAAGATTCTAAATGTGTCCGTGCAGCATGCACTTTGGTGGGGAAACTTTTCTTCTGTACACTGCAGTCTTTCATACAGAACAGAAAAATGTGTGCAACATATTC
Organism: Erpetoichthys calabaricus; assembly: GCF_900747795.2. Taxonomy (NCBI): domain Eukaryota; kingdom Metazoa; phylum Chordata; class Cladistia; order Polypteriformes; family Polypteridae; genus Erpetoichthys; species Erpetoichthys calabaricus. The sequence goes on from NC_041403.2 coordinate 153,185,174, forward strand.
TTGGACACCGCTCTTGACTTTGTTGACATATCCAAACTGACTATGGCATACCTGCCGTATATTAAAACATCCTCTTCCTTGCATTTTATTATTAAGATGAATTATCTCCTTTTAAGCATATGATAGTTTACACATACACACTAGGGCGCTATGTGCAAGCCTCTTTGCGATTCTGCCGCTCGCGTATGGGGAGGTGGCTGTACAATTTAATCAGATTGCTATTTCCATAGGAATTGTTACATATGCATAATAGAACTATTTTACATTACAGCGAGTAATTAACCGTATTAAAAAATAGTAAAACGTAATAATTTGAAAATGTTTCATGTTGCGTTCAAGTTTTTTGTTTCGTTCTGTTTGGCTTTGAATTTAACATGCAAATATTCTTACTGTAAAACTTGAGTAAAAATTTTTTAATTACATTTTCGTCAATACAGTAATCCCTCCATCGCGGGGGTTGCGTTCCAGAGCCACCCGCGAAATATGAAAATCCGCGAAGTAGAAACCATATGTTTATATGGTTATTTTTATATTGTCATGCTTGGGTCACAGATTTGCGCAGAAACACAGGAGGTTGTAGAGAGACAGGAACGTTATTCAAACACTGCAAACAAACATTTGTCTCTTTTTCAACAGTTTAAACTGTGCTTCATGACAAGACAGAGATGACAGTTCCGTCTCACAATTAAAAGAATGCAAACATATCTTCCTCTTCAAAGTAGTCAGGAGCAGAGACTGTCATAAAGGCAGAGGACAATCAATAGGGCTGTTTGGCTTTTAAGTATGCGAAGCACCGCGGCACAAAGCTGTTGAAGGCGGCAGCTCACACCCCCTCCGTCAAGAGCACAGAAAGAGAGAGAGAGAGACAGAGAAAAACAAGCAAGCAAAAATCAATACGTGCCCTTCGAGCTTTTAAGTATGCGAAGCACGGTGCAGCATGTCGTTTCAGGAAGCAGCTGCACAAAAGATAGCAACGTGAAGATAATCTTTCAGCATTTTTAGACTAGCGTCCGTATCGTCTAGGTGTGCGAACAGCCCCCCTGCTCAATCCCCCTACGTCAGGATAAGAGAAAGTCAGCGCAAGAGAAAGAGAAATGTAAGCTGGGTAGCTTCTCAGCCATCTGCCAATAGCGTCCCTTGTATGAAATCAACTGGGCAAACCAACTGAGGAAGCATGTACCAGAAATTAAAAGACCCATTGTCCGCAGAAACCCGCGAAGCAGCGAAAAATCCGCGATATATATTTAAATATGCTTACATATAAAATCCGCGACGGAGTGAAGCCGCGAAAGGCGAAGCGCGATATAGCGAGGGATTACTGTATCGCATTGAATTTTGATTCTGTGTTTGGACTTGCGTCGTGACAACACAACGTATAACTGCCCGTGGGAGAATTTAGTTTCTCTCTCTAATAAATAAACCGACTTTTTGAATGTTTGTCTCTGTGATTTGTTAATTGTCTTTGCATTATCTAATCTAATGGGGAAACAGTTCACGTTTTAATAGGAATGGCATATCAAGATCTCCTTTGTTGTCTGTTATCCGGAGAAGATTTACTACATGACCTTTCTTGGAAACATCCTTCTTTCAACAGTAATTCGAGTGGTGGAAGATCAGACGTTGTTAACGGTTGTAAATATTCTTCAGGATATTGAAAGTTGATGTTTTCGTCTTCCACGCAATCACCACCAACTGCTTCAGCATAGTCTATTGATACGCATTTAACCAATTTGCCATGTAACCGATCGACAATTTTCGTGTTAATTTGTTTGACTTTGTCCGTGTACTCATTTCTTCTGTTGATATTCCTTCAGGATGAAATTCATCAATACGATTTGGACTTAATACGTCTTCTTTAATTGGGAACTTAAAGTGAGGAAAAGGTAAAAATTTATAAGAGCTGAGAGAGCAGGAAATGTCTTTCAAAAGCATTCACACAAACAAGATATGAGTGGACCGTGTGCGTGTTTGAATATGGTTGAGAAGAGGGCGTGACTTGAAACAATGTCATGGCCAAAGTCTCGTCTCCTGGGACTTGAAAAGATCTTCCAAAAAGTCTTGTCATATATATTTAAAAAAAAAAATAAATAAATATATATATATATATATATGTATATATATATATATATATATATATATATATATATATATATATATATAATAAATATAATAAATAAAATATAAAAAATATTTTTTTTGGACATGTCAAACATTATATATGATTGGATATTTTTTTTTCCCCCTTTTTAAGTTTCAGTGCACAGTGGCTTCAACTAGTGTTGGAGAATTAGTTAAAAGTAATTTGTTTTTCACTAGAGTTTTCGTAATTTATAGTAAAATTTATACTAAGAATTGCCTTTTAATAACTCCCGAGATACAACTGGTTATTTGAATTTATAGTCCTTGTGTAACTTCCTGGTTTTGTTATTTCGTTATGGAACTATATTCCATACTCCTTGCAACACAGTCTTATGACACATTATTATAGATAATACAGGACTGTTTATATATCTAGTATTGACTTTTCTGTACCAGGCTTGCTGTGTTTACACTATGATCAGTCCTAAAGACTGGCTAGCAACCTTTATTTTACACCCTGGCATTTATTTGTATCCTGAGAAACATGCAACTTGGTGTTGTGCTCTGAAAAGCTCATATTAGTTTATTCTTAACAGAAGTATAATTTTAGTTATTTTTTGCAGTGAAATTGTTAGAATGATTCTTTACACTGTTTGAAAATTCTGCTTTTTATAAAAGTGAACATTAAGTTTGAGTCATGTAACATTACAAGTATTAACCTTTTTAATGCTGTTGGTACCATTAAGCATTTCTAACTTTGAACATACTTTGGTGTTCAGTACTGGGAGATTTTCAGTGTTAACCTGTTCAGTAAAGTTATTCTGTGGACCTACCTCATTTTTTAATTTTTATTTATTAAGACAAGACTTTGTTTGTAGTGCTGCTTTAACTTGACCTAACTAAGGCTGATCTGTCTTCTTGTATGAGTGCCAAATTTTGTGTTGATGTCATTCATACTTTATTTATTTTGTACGTAAAGCAGTCAAAAAAAGGAAACTCTTGGTAGGAATGTTTTGTTTTTTTTTTCACACACAGTGGCCACACAAATTTAGTACATAAGCAACCTGCTTTGACACTATTTGTGAATGTCTCCTGTCCATTAATTTTTCCCCATTAGTAGCAATCACCTCTTGTTACTCACAGCCGTCGATCATTTTTTAAGTCTGATGATTGTGATGATTGTGTGCGCTGCCAAACGCTAGAGTACCATTTAAGTACCAATCTCTGTGCTGTACAATGTGGGGCACACAGTCTTACCATGTTTCATAAAATGGGGAAAATGAATAATACAGCGATTTTTAGCTTTGATTAGACTTGAAGCAAGATGTGAACATATATATCACCTTATGCTGTATATCTTCTAAGCTGCAGTAGAGCTTGACAGAGCAGGCTGCTTTTGAAATGAAAAAGACTGCTTTCTTAATGGGCAGAACCTTTTAGTTTTATTGACAATAGATGCTACTTAGCCAGCTTGTATTTGTATGGCGTTCTTGAAAATGACAAATATGACCAGTTTAGCTGAAAAATACTGCAATGTTGCGTTGCAGTATGCAAGGCAATATAAAATTTAAGTATTCCATTTTTAGCCATTCAAAGTATAATTATATAATTGATACTCTGATACAAACACAACAGCCTTAGATACTTTGTTGTTCAAGACTTGCATTTCATGCATAAACTCATAGTTAAGGCATTTGCTCTCAAGAACCCATTTATACCTTTAGTATCCCTCATCTATACCTACTGTTTTCACTTCGCAAATCCCTGCCCAACTACACTTAAATATGAGCATGTGTTTAAAAGCAAACAGTATCCATTATCGTTGTAAACTTTACAATGTAGGTAATAAAATGCAACATTGAAAGGTACACTTTTGTCTGATATTAAGTAGCATACATAATTTAGCACTTCTTTCACCAGGGCAAATTTAGAAAAAAAAAAAAAAAAAAAAGAGCATTTAGCACCCTGGACTAAGACTGCAGGCAATGTTCTGAATTTGTGTTTTAAAATAAACTGAAATGCCAAAATTTGAATTTTGTTTTGCTGAAGTTGTTCCTGGTTGTCCACTAGGAGACCTAACAAACTTCAGAAATATGGTCTATATGATAAATCGCATACATGCTCTTTTGCAAGTTGGTCGGACAGAATATGGTGTTATTAATCATGTTTTGTGTTCTGTGTACTGTAAATGTTCTAGATTTAAAATGTGCAATTACAGACTTCAATAATTGTATTACAAGTTTATTTAGATTCTAGAAGAATCATAATTATATTACTTCACAGTTAGAATGTCTGGATATCCAGATTGTCGGTCAAATTTTACTGGATGCATTTTTTTTTATGTATTACAAAGTTTATCTATTTTTAATGCCTAAACATCTTGTTCAATGTTAATGTGGCTAAGAAAATATGCTAAAAAATCTAGTGAACGTTACTAACAGTAGTTTGGTAAAGTAACCTGTTATTGCTGCATTTCTAGGTGCACATTTTGGCTTTAATTTCAAGATACAGTGTTACCTCTGGATGCGACCCGATTTGGTTGTGACCCTAACGTAATTTCCCTATAAGATTGTATGTAAAAACAATTAATCTGTTCCAGACCATATGAACTGTATGTAAATATATATATTTTTTTAAGCACAAAAATAGTTAATTATACCATAGAATGCACAGTGTAATAGTAAATTAAATGTAAAAACATTGAATAACACTGAGAAAACCTTGAACAACAGAGAAAACTAACATTGTAAGAGTTCACGCTATACCCTTGTGAACTGCTCGCTGTAAACACTTTTTTTTTTTTTAATGAGTTTTAAGCACAGGTGAAAAAAAAATTAAATGCCATGACTCTTGCGAAACTTTTCAAACCATCCTCTACTGACTTTAAATTCCTCACCTTCGTCACTCGAAGAAGGATTTTGTTTCTGTAAATCGCCATGAATCTTCCTGGCTTTCTCGCATATGATCGCCTCGTTTACGCTATCCTCTGCAAGTTGCTTCTCATTCATCCACACTAGCAAGTTTTTCCATCTGTTCCAGCACTTGAGGCCTCTGTTTGGTTAACATTGTAACTCCTTTTGCAACATCAGCTACTTTGTTAGGCCCTGTATACGCAAACAAAAGAAAATGGGAAACGGAGAATGGCAAATCATTGGTGCGTACGAACGTACGGAGGGAAACTGGCCGCCAGTGTTTTTGTTCACCACCAGAGCATGTGGTCGTGAATAGATGCAAAATTTTGGCAAACTTTTTTTGATTGTAACCCGATTTGTACGTGTTCGGAAATGTTCGTGACCAGAGGTTGTACTGTATACTATTTTTGATATGTCAGAAATAAATCATGAACTTACTAAGATTGGTTTATTTTCTGTTTAGAAGGGCAGTAGTATGTTGACTCAGTACAACATACTGTTTCAGAGTAATGGTATTGTGCTTAATTATAAATGTTCTAGTATTAAATTTCTGGATATGTGTTAAATGTTAAACTGGAGCTGCTGCCTCTCAATAAGCAGATCATGGTTGACGTCCTGGGTCTTCCCTGCGTGGGGAGTACTTTTGAATAGTGAGAAAAGCACTATATAAATGTAAAGAATTATTATTATAAATCTATATTCAAGCTGGAAACTTATCAGTATTTTTTTTTTTTTTTGAAATAGATGAGTGTTGGCCAAAGGGCAAAGCTGACATGTACACCCGATTTTGCTTATGGCGCTAAAGGCCACCCAGGTATCATCCCAGCCAATGCCACTTTGATTTTTGATGTGGAACTCATTAAGCTGGAATGAAGCCGCTCAGAATATTTTGTAAGTACATCACCGCCTACAAATTGTGTGTCAGAATGATTCTTAGATGTGTTGGACCATGTGGGGGAATGCGTTACAATGCATCTGTCATAGCGTAAAACTACTTTCAAATTTACACCTCCTACATTTTATAAAATGTCAGTTTATTAATGCATAATAATTTACCAAGGCATGTTTGGATTGTGTGCTTCCACAGAATGTGCTAACCTTACATTTACAGCTTTTTATTTTTGTTGAGGCTCTTCAGTCAGTCTGAAACATCTTTGTATTCAAAAAATAATCAAATATAACTGGGTAGTAGTGCTATTAAGTTGTAGGCAGACCTAGCTGTTTCTTGCCCTGTGTTCTAAAATAGCCTTCAGTCCCCTGCAACTCTGAAGTGAATTAAGCAGGTTTTAGGATATTATGTCAAAATGTATAATTCAAATGCCTATACTACAATGTTTTTGTGTTAGATGTGTTGTAATCTTTATCTGTATAACCATAGGTTATCAGAATGAGAAACACATTAAGATCACTGATTTTATTTGAATTGAAGCCATTTAATTTTTAATGTAGATTTCAACTCTAAAGTAACAAAATTTAACCTGTTTTCCTTTATTACTGTGTAGCCACTATTAAATATGTGTCTGTAAATGAATTGTCCTAGATATTCTGACAAGGGCTTTGTCCCTGAATGTGACTTTATCATTTGATGGTTAGCAGAGTAGTGTAATGCTAGCTTCATTATGGGGTAGCAGCCATGTGATCTTTATTTGATGATCTGAGTAGTTATTTTGGAACTTTTGACTTGTTGCCTAAAAGAACACCTTTTGTTTTTGGCTAATTTCTGTTCCACTCTTTTGTAGGGCCACATCTTTTTACCAAACACCTACTTAAGTATTCTACAAAATGTTTCCTTTCACATAAGGGTTGAAGTACTTTAGCCTTAATCAGTCATCTGATAGCTTAATTGATCACTCTTTAAATTATTACTGAGCAAAATGGTGTGTAGTAACAACCTTTTGTGTTCTCATCAAACTAGATATCTATTCATATCCATAGCTTAAAGCCAAGGTGTTAACAAAATGTTTTACAAATTTTAAATGGAAAAGATGATAATGGAGATTACTCAAATGCTAAGATAGACTTTGTATTAATTTTTAATTTTATAATTTTCATTTTTCTAATAAATCCTTCCTTGTTTTTCTTTTCAGTTTGCCTCTTATGATGGGAACATGGAGAGAGCTTGGAGAAGTGTGCACTTGTACATAAGGGGCTCATATTATAGTTCCACTTCAGTCACTATCTATCCATATAGAATTTGTGCATCATCAGTGACTCAGCCTTTTTCACACACACCCTTCCTTTAAACTATGGGCCATAAACTTAAAACCTTGTGAAGTTCTTAATCTTGAATTTAATTGTGCTTTTGTTTGCTTTTTTTTGTGTAGAATAAGTTGTGCATGATCAAGCATTAAGGAGAAATTGATGATAAATAATGGAAGAGTGCAGTAAATCTGAGATACTGTTTCATTTTTAAAAAGCACACTCTTGCATAGCCAGAGATCCTGCTGTTAAAACTTTGAACAATGTATCCAGCAGGCTCTGTTGCTTTCGAAATTCACCAAGAAAACTAGTTCATTTATTTTGGTCAAATAGTAGTTTTAGTGCTGTTAGTTCACCTGTTCTGTTCCGCAGTGTCATTTATCTAGGTAATGATTTTGGTTATTTTACTTAAAAACATGTGGATTGCACGATGGTGCGCTCATAAGAATAGGCTAATTTTCCACATGTCTATACAAGTATCTCCTGATTACTGTATTTTTTCCATTCCTTCATTGCAAAAAAGATTTTGCATGTTTGTTTAGGAACATGAATTCTGTACACCTGTATAGCTTTCATGAAAAAGTTTTGTTTCCTTAATTCAGCTGTACTCACAAAAGCCATAATTGACAAACATCATATTAGTGAAACAACATGCTGTGGAGTGTATGTAAAAGTTAGTTGTACCACAAGGTGCCTAAACATTTGGGCAGTTAACTGACAGTCTGCCTCCTTGTGTTGTAACAACAATTTGCCATTTTTTTCAGATGCCAACTTTATATTAAAAATCTATATATAAAGATATATATACATACATGGATATGTTATGTAGACAACAGTTGTAAGAGTTAAACTTTTACAACTGATGCTACCGGAAATCACCCACACTGCCTAACAATTTTTGTGGGGACACAGAAGAGACCTTTCTTACAAATTGAAGGTGCTGATTTAAAAACAAAAATAAAAATAGGATGCTGGTCATCACAGCTGTTGGTGTAACCTGTTTGATGTGGCTTAGATTGTCCTTTACTGCACTGTATATCTGCTGTGTGCTGAATAGGCAAGGAAACCAATGAAAATCAAAATATGCTGTTGCAATAAAGTGCTTTCTACTAGCTTTGAAAAATGTCGTTTTTTTTTTTTTTCTCCCCCATGCTTCACTTTTCAAAGTAGAAAAACATGTTGGCATTTTGCTGCTATGCTGGTTTTGAAATTGTCTGTAAGAATTGAATGAGTAGTTGCTCTTAGTTTTTTTTAAATTCTGATTTTCCCATTACTGCTGCTGTTTCTCATTTCAGGTAATACTTGTGTGTAAGTATATTCCTGGCGTTTCTTAAACTGATACTTTCTCCACAGTCTACACCTTTACTGTTGTAAAATACATCCATGATTTTGTCAAACTAGGTTTATGTACATGCTGATGTCTATACTTAAGTTCTATTATTGTACAAATCTGTGCTTTTACGCTATAGAGTAAATCTTAAATTCTGACAATTTTAGTTGAGAAAGCTACATTGAACAGGAGCAGCAAAGCTTGAGTATTGAAATATAGTATACCTTTCAAGGTGACATAAGTAAATAAAATATATACTTTTAATACTGCAATATCACTAAATTATGTTGTTTATGGTATTAAATGTATGCAATACTTTAAGTTTGTAAATGCTAATAGCACTGTAATTTTTTTATTGCCGTCTCCTTTGAATTGTGGTAATCTATTTATTATATACATTCACAATTACAATTCTATCTAAGCAGTCTAATACATTATATACATGTATGTATTAGTAGGGGTTTTCATTCAAATAGTAGTCCAAAGTTGAAAAATCAGGCATTCTGGGGGTGGTTCCTGCCTTGCACCCATTGCTGTTGATTATATGACCCAGCCTTCATACGGCCGAGTTTGATGAAACAGGTTTAAAAAAGAATGATTTTTAAAAGAATATTTACAGAAAGGCCCTGGTCATAGTGACAAATCTGTCCCTGTAAGCAGATTTCTACTGAAATAATGGTGTTATGCAGCAGCACAAGCCTTCATATGGCATGTCTTCAAGTCATTAACAGACACATTCTTTAAATTTTCAGAAACTAAGATTATAGTTATGTCTACCCCAACACAAATTTTGTTGCTTTATTCTGAATATTTCAGAATTATTAATTGTGTTTTCTGTGATCTGTCTTAAAATTTGATAAAGTAAAGCTTAAGGGTATGAAACGTTTTAACGAATCAGTAAAACACAAGGTTTAAATTGGAAGCTAATTCCTAAGGTTTTTACAGGCTTAAATCAGAAACCTGTGCTTTGTAAATTCACCATGATTTGTACTGCACTCATTTCCTTTATTTTGGAGGTGTTTGTTTATACTTGTTTGTCCCCATTACTTTCTGAAGCAGATATTCTAATAAATGCCCACAGCAAATATTTTGGAACAGTAAAAGATACTAGGTCATACAGGAAGAAACCCATCCAGACACGAGGAGAAGATGCAAACTCCATGCAGGGTGCACCTAGAGCACGAAATCTGTCTGTGTTTTGAGGCAGCAGAACTAATACTTCAGTGGCCCCTCTAACTTGCATATTATGAAAAAATGTGTTGAGGAAAGGTTCTATTTGAGGTATAGTTGACCAAAGGATACAGACCATGTTGGTGTATACAAGTTGTAATGTCAAGTGTCACATCTTCAGAATTGAGTAATTTAAGGATATTGGAAATAACTGGTTTTCTTGTAAGGATGCAACTGGCAGTAGCATCTTAGCCTTAAAATGTCTCCTGCATTAGTACCTTGTTCTGAGTAAGCCTTTTTGTCATCTATTTGTGCAAGTTATGCCTTTTGGGAGTGCCTGGCCCTTTCTTAAATAGGAGCAGCAGGGTGATCTGCATTACTTCGTTTGAAGTATTAGCCCATTCATAGTCTGAACTGGGAAAAAAATTAATAAATTGTGTGTACCTGTGGATTCAGTGTTTAGATTTGTCTTGGTCGTCCCAGATTTATTTTGATCAATACTATATGTCTCAAATGGCTGAGAAGCCTGTTAAGATGCCTATATTTAAAGAACAAGATTGATGGGTATTGGACATAAAAGCTGGAACATTTTAATAGGTGCTTGTGAAATGGAATAGTTGTAATTGAATAGATAGAACTAATGATGTGTTCAAGCACCAGCCATATTCATGTACTGTAGATGGTAAGTGCCATATCCATGTATTAGTGACTGATGTGTTCTAAATGTCAGTATAGTGTACGATCAGCTGTACCTCACCTAAATTATATTTTTAACATAAAGATTTGTTTTCTGGCTTTGATCCCTGCTACTGAATTTTTGACTGTGGTTTAGTTTACTGTTGTACCTCTGATATTTCCATTACTTGACCATCTGGTTTTAACACTTTGCCTATTTCTTTGGTTAACATTTACATTTCCTGGTCTCTTGTTTACTTGACCAAGTGGCCTGCCACATTTCCATTCTTCCGCAGAATACTTGCCTCCCTTTTCTTTCTCTTCATCTTTGCTTGCATTGTTCACCTTGGTTTTGTATTTTTCTGTGGATTGTAACAAGTTTAGTTTATTTTTGTTTCCCCTGTGTTAGATTGGTTAGGAGTTCTAGCTCATGAATGTGTTACAGGTAAGGAGAATGTGTCAGCAATCTTTACATTTTTTCCATTTATGGTATATAAAAAAAACAAGAAATCTGACAGAAGGCTCTCTTCTGTTTGCAAGGTCCAAAGAGCCTGCTTTTCTCATTCCTCATACTGTAGCTGTACATGCCCATAAACTGCTTCTTCATCATTAAATGAAATGAAACCTGTTTGATGCTGAAGGAGTGAGTTGCTGACTGGTGGACTCAGTCGCCTGAGTATATCGAACTACATGACTGACACACACAGGAGTGTGATGTGACTGCCTTCAAATGTTATGGAATGAAGCATGGCTCTAAAAAAAAAAAAATCACTGGAAAAGTCATATAAAGTGATGGGGCCTTAAAACGTGCTCCATTGCTGCTAGAGGCTTCAACACGAGACCCCATCACATCTTGACACTCCACATCCCAGGTTACAGATTAAAAACCTCAAACAATCTCTGTCTCATGCTAATGGTTTTTAAAACATTTTAGTTTAACAGCTCCTAGTGTTCCATCTCTCATCCGTTTATAGTCTTGGTTCTGGTGATAACTCATTCTTTGATTAATGGCTTGTTTTGGCTGTTCTCTGTTTTGCTTACTGGTTTTAAAAACTGGCATGTTAAGAGTTTTAAATAATTGGGTTCTTGTCAAGGTTTCTCAAATACATGGAACATCTCTTGATCCATTTTAAGATAGAAGAGAGAATTCTTGTCATTTTGCATACACAATTTTTTTTGGTAGGACTCTGCTTCAAGGCAGAATACTTATTTTATTATTTATAGTGTATTTAAGTATAAAAGACTGCAGCAATAAAACATCAAGTCCAGAGTTTTCCTGAGGTTGTACGCCTGCAGAGACCAGTGATCTGTGTGCGTGGGTCTGCAGGGGAGAAATACAAATGTGTGTATTTGATTACGAGGGAAAGTGTGGGTGCATGTGTACAGGGGGAAGGTTAGGGGTAGGTGTATGTGTGTGTATCAGCAGGGGCAGATGGACTTCACTGCTCTGGGGAAAAAGCTGTCTTTCAGGCTGCTGGTGCGTGTTTTTATGCTTCTGTGCTGCTTTCCTGAAGGCAGTGGTACAAACAGTCCATTTCCCGGCTTGGTGAGATCCGTAGCTATACATTTGGCCCTCTTGTGCACCCTTCTGGCATATACAGAGTCCAGGTCTAGGAGAGGACTTCCCACGATCCCCTGTGCTTTTCTCACCACCTGTGCCAAGTCCTTCCTGTGCTGTGCAGCTGCCGTACCACGCTCTCATACTGTGACAGAGAATGCTTTCTATAGCGGATCTGTAGAAGTTTGTGAGCAGCCGAGAGGAGACTTCAGCACGTCTCATTTTCCTGAGGAAGAAGAGTCTTTGTTGGGCCTTCTTTACCGGGTGATGTGGATACCCAAGAACTTGAGATTGTCCACACACATTACAGCCTCCTCATGTATAAATATAGGAGCATGTTCTGTTCTTCTGGACCTACTACAGGTATAGTCCACATTTATCTCTTTGGTCTTGCTGGTGTTTAAGATGAGGTTGGCTGAGCACCATAGTGCTAGGTGTTGTATCTCCTCTCTGTGTAGTGAGTCGCATCATAGATAGATATACTTTATTAATCCCAAGGGGAAATTTACATCATTGTCTGATATGAGACCCACCACGGTCGTATCATCCGCAAACTTCACAACCATATTTGTGGCATGGATGGCAGAGCAATTGTGTGTAAATAACGTGAAGAGTGCTGGGCTGAGCACACAACCCTGTGGCGTGCCTGTGTTCAGAACCAGTGTGGCCGATGTACGATCTCCAATTCTAACCACCTGAGGCCTGTTGGTGAGAAAGTCCCTCATCCAGAGATGCAACAATGTGGACAGACCCAGATTATGAAGCTTTTGTACCAGTTTGTCTGGGATTACGGTGTTAAATGCTGAACTAAAATCGATGAATAACACTGCAGATGAGTCAGGGCTGTGTGAAGTGCTATTGAGACGGCATCCTCTGTAGATCTGTTCGTCCTGTAGGTGACCTGATGGTTGTCAAATTCAGCAGGGATGGCATCCTTGATGTACTTTAGGAGGATCCTCTCAAAACACTTCATTATTAATGGGGTCAGAGCTACAGGGCGGTAATCATTAAGGCAGGTGACCGTTGATTTTTTTAGGCACTGGCATAATAGTGGAGGATTTGAGGCAGACAGGGACCATTGCAAGTTTTAGAGAAAGGTTGAAAATGTCCAGAAAGATTCCTGCCAATTGATCGGCACATATTTTCAGTGTCTTACCCGACACCTTATCTGGTCCTGCAGCTCTGTTGGTGTTGATCCTCCTCAGGGTGGACCTCACTCGGTGTAGTTGCAGGACTAGAGGCTGATGTTGCTCCTCCAGCCAAGGGAGATGTACAGTCTCGCTGCTGCTAGATGCATCAAAGCGTGGCAAGAAACTGTTCAAGGTGTCAGGGATACTAGGGTCATAGCTGACCTGCTGATTGCTGCGCTTATAATCCGTTATGGTCTTTAAGCCTCTCCACGTGTTCCGCGGGTCGTTGTTATCAAAATACTCCTCGATATGCTGTTTGTATCTGTATTTTGCCAGGTTTATTCCTTTTTTTTTTAGTTCTTTTTGGGCTTTGCTATATGCCAGCCTGTCACCTGACCCATATGCAGCGTCCCAGGCTTTAAGCAGGGACCTCACCGTACTGTCCAGCCGCGGTTTCTGATTTGAAAACACCCTAAAGGTCTTCTTGGGCAGGACAGCATCAGTGCAGAACTGTACATAGGATAGGACAGATGATGTATATCCCTCTAGATCTGAGCCCTCTTTGAACACTCCCCAGTCAGTATGCTCCAAACAGTCCTGTAATGCTGAAGATGCCTCCTCAGTCCTTAGCTGTACTGTTCTGGTAGTCGGTTTCATTTTGCAGATCATGGAAGTATAGACTGGGATTAGCTCCACTGCAATGTGGTCCGACATACCCAGATGTGGGGCTGCTATAGCCTTGTATTCTCCTGGGATGTTGCAATAAACTTGATCCAGAATGCTATTGTCTCTAGTTGGAAAGTTTATAAATCCTCGAAATTTGGGAAGCACTGATTTTAATTCTACATGATTAAAGTCACCAGCCACAATCACAGCTGCGTCTGGATTGGCATTCATTTGTCTGCTAATCAGGCAGTACAGCTCTTCCAATGCTAATTTAGTGTGAGCTCGCAGTGGGCTATAAACAGTCACTATCAGTGTGGAGGAGAACTCTCTTACCGTCTTGAATGGTCTGCATTTCACTGCCAGATATTCCAAGTCGGGGGAGCAGTATGTTCCAATAATGTTTGTAGCTGTACACCAGGATTTATTAATGTACAGCGCCAGCCCTCCACCTTTACATTTAGTGGCAGCTGCAGTTATTGGCGAGAGATCTGGCGTTCGTGAGGAAGAGACTGGGAAGAGCCGGTCTGTATGGGTTAGCATGTAGCCTAGCACGTATGCCGCTCCTTCTGCCCCGCTTTTGTTTACGGTGTCTCCTCCGCCGTCTCGGTCACAGAGAGGGGATGGTAAAAGCCTCAGTAACACCATCCTCGTGGTTGCTTACTATCGCCAGCAGCCAGTTCGGAGAGATTGGCTAGAACATTAAAAAGGACAGGTGGCCCTACTCTATGCTGTGGTCCAGTCGAGCCACTTCGGACACTTGTGACTGGCATTATATTACCCTGCCTTCCTCCTTGAGGTAGTAATAATTGTGGGACTTAAATTCAGGATCTTTTGATTATAAAGCCACAGTCTTTGCCACTGTACCGCAGTTTTCCCTTTAATTTAACTGGATAAGCTCTTCACTGACACAGAACCCCTGGGTTCACAGTCTGCTTGTGAGGACTTGACATGGAGGGTGGTGAGTGACTGAGTGAGTTTTTTTTTTTTTTTTTTTTTACTGGTGACACCTAGTTTTGTGGAACAGTCTGTCTCACTCAAGGTGTGTGGCCTGAGGTCCTATTGACTCCACAAGTGCTTCAGTTTTAACCATCGGACACTACATCAAAGCCATACCCCGATAAAGGCCTACAGTGTCACACAGGTAATCATTCTTAACGGAGAGTCTTTTTATCCTTTTGTCCTCGTCTCCTAGTGACTTCCCTTCAAACAGTAGACTGACTAAGTTTGAAGTGTCCAAGACAGATGCACAAATGTGAAGAGTTTAACCATTGACAGGAAAAACAACAATATAAAGCCATGTCATATACAAGAATCAAAAGTGTGGCCTTTTGAAAGGGAGTTATCCAACCCCATCAAAAGTACATGCTGGTAAAAAAAATGAAGTGTGTAAGTGGCTAGACTGAGATTTGTCACCTTAATTCTACTCCTTTGCTAGTGTGATGTCACATGGTGTTGCTGGCTTACAGGTTTTAACAGTCCAGACACACACAAGAGAGAGTGCCTGCCATTGAACTTGTCGAAGCGCACTGCTTTCAGCTTAGAACTGCCCCAGCAGTAGCGCAGGTGGAGCATCCTTCTTTTTTAGCACAAAGCTCTCCAGATCAGTTAGTGGGGAGCACTTAGCCACAACACCGCACAGTGAACGAAACCAGGCGATAAAATATACCAACACTTCCTGCATTTAGCCACAGCCAGCAAAACTTTCTGAAGTGTGTCAAGAAACATTAAGGGGGCCTCCTTTATACCAACAGTGATATGCCTGTATGATGCCACAACCTGTGACTGTAAGGTTTTTATTCCAACCTGTTTCTCAATCAGTCAGTCATTATTATACTACTAGCCATGTGCGCCCAACTACGTTGCGCGTGTTAAAGTTGTCTGTGAAGGGCTCCCTGTTTAAACGCGGCTGCCAGTCGTGAACTGGGCCCTTCGTCGCACAGCATTATGATTTTTTATAAGGGAAACAAAATTACAAAAGAAAACCCTTGGACATTGATTCGATAGGAACGGCCTACTCGGAATCACTGTCCGAATAGTAATTATGTGGTGGTGTAGGAGCATTTCTGCTTCTCTCTGTTCACAGTCCATCTCGTTTTCACGATGCTGTCGTTTCCTCTCACGATCTCTTCTCAACCTTTCTCCAATCTCGCAGGTTGCTTTGTGGCAATATACACAGAGCAATGGTTATAAAAGGGGGACACATAGGTATCCAGGCTCTTTAAAGCATAAATAGGGATCACTTCACTGACATGTGAGCAAGCCAGGGTACAACTGTGAGACGAGCAGCACTCGCCAGCTACAACGTAACAATAATAATTTCCGGAACGTGCTGTTACGTTGTCATTCATTTTACCCACTGGTCTTTCTTTCATTCATATGTTACGTAGGCACGTACCTTTTATCTTCGGCAATCTCATTCTCTAACTAGGCCTCAGGAGCTAACCAGCGTAACACTGTCCACCACCCCTTTCGTTATTCCGGCACATTGTTAACATCCGTGAGTAACAACAACGTACTAAACTGGAAGGTGGTCTACGCATGCGTGGAATTCGCGGACAAAGATCAAGATCCAAATGAAGATTATATATAAAGATTAGTTAATTTAAAGCACAACAATTTGTTTAGTTTGAATGTCTGTGTTTTGAGGTGTGACTGGAGTACTACAGTCTTCAGTACTATAAGCCTGGAGGAGATTCTTAATGCAATGCCTATGTTTTAGCTGTCTCTCTACTGCCATCTAGTGCTTCTTCTTCTAATTCATTCACAGACAAACAAAGATCAAGATCCAAATGAAGATTATATATAGAGATGAATTGATCTCATTGTTTAATTAGCCAACCTGCTTTTTTCTCTTTTTCTTTTTTGTTGCATTTAGAAATGTGCACTTACACTTCTAGCAATTTAAGACAGATTAGTATTTCTTCTGTATCTTTAAATGTTTGCTTCATTTTATTTCTTTTTTTAATTTATTCCCAATGGAGTTTACTTTCTTAACTGTATTTGAATACAGATGGTTAATGTTGATTAGAACAGACGCCAGCGCAAGTGACTGAAACGAACAGCTATGTGTGCATATAAATAAATAGCCAGAACAAAAATACAAAAAAAATTTTAAATGAAACACTTACCCATCTAACACAAATTCCTGCTGTATTTAGTAAAAATATAGGGTGTTGTACCGTGTTAGCCATTATGAATGTAAAGAAAAGCCAAGCAAAATGACACCTTTTATTGGCTAACTAAAAAGATTACAATATGCAAGCTTTCGAGGCAACTCAGGTCCCTTCTTCATCTTCATCTTACATCTTGCCTGAAGAAGGGGCCGGAGTTGCCTCGAAAGCTTGCATATTGTAATCTTTTTAGTTAGCCAATAAAAGGTGTCATTTTGCTTGGCTTTTCAGTGTAAAAATATAGCATAACCAGTTTGTAATTTCCAGGTTGTTGCAAAAATATATAGTGTACAGGACACAAAGAACTATAAAGAGTTGGGGCACCACCTTGGTGACCCCATCTAATTGAGAAACGGCAAAGAAAACACGCAATAAATGTGGAGTAGTCTTTTCAGGAGACCTCTGCAGATCTGTGATTCAGTAGCTGAACTGGATACCCCAAAACCCCCCAATAGTGTAACCAGGTGTTCTCACAGGCGTATAAACTGATAACATCCTCGATGGAGTGGAGCTCTGGAGGTCTGTAGTGAAGACTCTATTGCTTTTCAACCCGGAGTTCTAAATGGGAAATCCATCACGTACGTCGATTTCTGGGTTATGAGTTCAAAAGGTAGGAAGGGAAGGGTCCAGGTGGACGGACGTGGAAGTGACATCAGCAGTGAAGTGGCTGTCAGTCTTCTGTTCTGCAGGGGGAGGAGAAGAGCAAGCATTAGTATACAGCACCAACCCCTGGTCCGGCGGGTAATTACCATCACCAAAGCTCCTTAAGCTGTCTCTGATGCACATGTGTATGACTAGAAACTGGGAAATTCTGTAATGGCTTACCTAAAAGCAGAGGGGCTGATGTGGTGGTGAGCCGTCTGCATATATACATATTTTTTTTTACCATTTGCTGTCATCATGACTCTGTGTTTTTTTTTTTATTGTTTTTGATAACAGGGAACTGATTTTTCCCACTGTAAATAAGGAAGCACTTTTTTTACTTCATATGGTTGTTATTAGTGGCGGTTCATAAACTACTGATTGCCGAAGTTGAGCCATAGTGGGGTTTTAAGTGGCGTGGACCATCACAAGACCTAAAATGGACTTGCAGGAGAGTCTCAAGACTGAGATTCAGGATCGGGAAAGCTGTTTGCAGCAACTGTGCCGGATGGAAGATAGCTGAGAGACCGTCACCTGTGCTGCTCCACCACGGTTTCTCAGTCTGCTGAGGTCCACTGGTCTGGGTGTGTGGCTGATGGAAGGTCTTCGGGCTCATGGAGGTGAGCATTGTGAGGCAGACTGCACAGGTAAAGGATGAGGCAGATTGTATAGAGGCATTCATAGAATGATTACTCCTTTAAAACCTTCCATTTGTACCCTTGAACCAGTCCCAACAGACCTTTTTTTATTTTCTTTTTAAAAAGTAGTTTTTGATGTGCTCATTGATAGTGTACAGTTGTGCTTGAAAGTTTGTGAACCCATTACAATTTTCTATATTTCTGCATAAATATGACCTAAAACATCATCAGATTTTCACTCAAGTCCTAAAAGTAGATAAAGAGAAACCAGTTAAACAAATGAGACAAAAATATTATACTTGGTCATTTATTTATTGAGGAAAATGATGGAATATTACATATTTGTGAGTGGCAAAAGTATGTGAGCCTCTGCTTTCAGTATCTGGTGTGACCCCCCTTTGCAGCAATAACTGCAACTAAACATTTCCAGTAACTGTTGATCAGTCCTGCACACCGGCTTGGAGGAATTTTCGCCCATTCCTCCGTACAGAACAGCTTCAACTCTGGGATGTTGGTGGGTTTCCTCACATTAACTGCTCGCTTCAGGTCCTTCCACAACATTTCGATTGGATTAAGGTCAGGACTTTGACTTGGCCATTCCAAAACATTAACTTTATTCTTCTTTAACCATTCTTTGGTAGAACGACTTGTGTGCTTAGGGTCGTTGTCTTGCTGCATGACCCACCTTCTCTTGAGATTCAGTTCATGAACAGATGTCCTGACATTTTCCTTTAAAATTCTCTGATATAATTTAGAATTCATTGTTCCATCAATGAAGGCAAGCTGTCCTGGCCCAGTTGCAGCAAAACAGGCCCAAACCATGATTCTACCACCACCATGTTTCACAGATGGGATAAGGTCTTTAAGCTGTAATGCAGTGTTTTCCTTTCTCCAAACATAACGCTTTTTATTTAAACCAAAAAGTTCTATTTTGGTCTCATCCATCCACAAAACATTCTTCCAAAAACCTTCTGGTTTGTCCACGTGATCTTTAGCAAACTGCAGACGAGCAGCAATGTTTTTTTTTGGAGAGCAGTGGCTTTCTCCTTGCAACCCTGCCATGCACACCATTGTTGTTGAGTGTTCTCCTGATGGTGGACTCATGAACATGAACATTAGCCAATGTGAGAGAGGCCTTCAGTTGCTTAGAAGTTACCCTGGGGTCCTTTGTGACCTCGCCGACTATTACACGCCTTGCTCTTGGAGTGATCTTTGTTGGTCGACCACTCCTGGGGAGGGTAACAATGGTCTTGAATTTCCTCCATTTGTACACAATCTGTCTGACTGTGGATTGGTGGAGTCCAAACTCTTTAGAGATGGTTTTGCAACCTTTTCCAGCCTGATGAGCATCAACAACTCTTTTTCTGAGGTTCTCAGAAATCTCCTTTGTTCGTGCCATGATACACTTCCACAAACGTGTAGTGAAGAGCAGACTTTGATAGATCCCTGTTCTTTAAATAACACAGGGTGCCCACTCACACCTGATTGTCATTCCATTGATTGAAAACACCGGACTCGAATTTCACTTTCAAACTAACTGCTAATCCTAGAGGCTCACATACTTTTACCACTCACAAATATGTAATATTCCATCATTTTCCTCAATAGATAAATGACCAAGTATAATATTTTTGTCTTGTTTGTTTAACTGGTTTCTCTTTATCTACTTTTTAGGACTTGAGTGAAAATCTGATGATGTTTTAGGTCATATTTATGCAGAAATATAGAAAATTCTAAAGGGCTCACAAACTTTCAAGCACAGCTGTACTTGATTTAGTTAACTTCTCATCTCAGTATTATATACTGGGGTCTTCCCAGATTCTCTAAAGACTAAAACCCCGCTTAAAAAAAATAGCCTTAATGCCTCAGCCTTTAACAATTTTCTACCTATTTCCAACTTGACATTTTTAAGTAAAATTGTAGAAACAAAGCAGTTTTAACCAGTTAAATAATTATGTTAATAAATATGCTATTCTTGATAACTTTCAGTTAGGATTTAGAGCAAATCACAGCACAGAAACTGCATTAGTTAAAGTAGTTAAGTCCTGCCGGTTAATGCTGATGCAGGCAGCTCATCTGTTCTCATTCTATTAGACTTGAGTGCTGCATTCGACTTCATAGACCACGGCATTGTTATTAATCATCTTAGCCAGTGGATGTGATAGCAAACAATCATTTTACAATAACAATAAGTTTACAGTTCTTAGAGCATATGAATAAGTAATAACAAAAATCACCACACTAGACAATTAGAACAGGTTTAAAAGGTCATTATAGGTGTTAACCATATGCCAATGTGTATTGTTTTTATGAAGTTTAAGAGATTTAATTAGTCTTTTACAGCGTATCTATTATAAATAATTGAAAGATTTTCATCACTAAATTCTTATATATGAAATTAACCCAAAAGAATCGCTCAATTCAATGCAATTAGAGTTCAAATTGAAATTATACAGTAAAAACATCTTTACATTATATAAAAATATAGTAAGATGTATTATCATAAAATTAATTAGATAAATCACTCCCAAATTTAATACAATTGGTAAAAGTATAAAATAAATGTATGCCATTTTCTAAGTCGCTATTACTTAAGAAACATTTGTCATCAATATTAAGAAATGGTGTAAATTTCTCGAGTGCACTTCTGAAACTTTATTAGAAATACAAAATTAAAAACGGAAAATTCCAAGCCTTAGGTGAAAGAATATCCGATATTTTCAGAGTTCCACAAAACATTTTCCAAGTCCAACTACAGTGGCGTGAAAAAGGATTTGCTTCTTCCTGATTTCTTCTGTTTTTGCTTATTCGTCACACTTATTTGTATCTGATCTACAAACAAATATAGCAATATACAAAAGACAAAACGAGTAGACACAATAAACATTTTAAATGATCATTCGATTTATTAAAGGGAAAAAAAAACCCTTCACCACCTATGTTGACGTGAACTGATCATCTGACGCTGACTCAGACAGTGAAAGTGACACCTGCCGGGTAGATTCCGACCTGCCATGTTTCAGTCACGTTCGTGTTTGGTGTCGGCGTCATACTACCGCTGACAATTCTGCAGCCCCTCGTTGCCCATATACGGGTAATCCCGGTCTAAAGATCTCTTTTGATGTTGAGTAACTGGACAATTTACGATGGTGGAGAAAATATATTGTTGAAATAAAGTGTGCGATGCTAAACAGTGTCGGAAAAGGCACAGTAAAACAATTTGCTTGTCGCAGTCACTGGCCACCTATCGTTGTGGGTGTTTTTCAGTCTTTTGATGCTGCAAGGCATAGTGGGTAATCCAGTCAATACCAGTCATGGTACTGGTCTACAAACTGGTTGTTGCAGACCCCCATTGCCGGTGAATTTGATTGTCTTTTTTCACCCATTATGAAAAACCAGATATTTCACTAATAACGATGACTTTGATTAATCAACCAGCACTGAAACTGTATAAACGTTGGGATGCGTTTCATTCAATCACAAAAAAATGTGCAGAAGGTGTGTATGATCCCGATTGTGGCCTACAGTAAGTATTAAAGAACGTCTCATTGATTAGAAGAGAAGGCTGTCATGTAAACGGTACATGGCATCCACACCGGCGTGATTCGGTATCAAGTTCTACATGTTGTGCGAAGCAAGCTCTGGGCACATCCTGACCTCGATACTTTATAACCGGGATTGGGACCAAGTGTGGTGACAAGTACAGTCAGTACGGCGTCGCTACATCATCGGTGCTGTCACTGGTGGTCGATTAGCTTAACCAATGTTACCGTACAACGATGGGCAGCTTCTAATGTCTCACACGAACTGCTTGAAATTTTACTTCACCACAGCACGGTGCCACCGAACCATCGTGATATGCCCAGTGATTCCAGTCGCGTGAATGCATCAAGCTGTAGTCTGCTGCAGTAGCTGTGTGACAAAAAAGGCAAAAGCTTGCCATCAGTTGGAAGGACAATGAAGACTTTAACCTCCTAAGCACTGTTCACAATGCAGCAGCTGCCAATGTTCGTGTCAGGGGAAATGTGGAAGTCACTAAGCCTTAGAGCTGTGGTGGGCTACAATAACACAAAGGAACGTGTTGATCTTGCGGCTCAGGCGCTGACATTCTGTGTGCAAGCAACAGAAACAATATTACAAAAAAGCTTTCGACATCTGCTCGAACAGTGCCTGTGAGCGTTGGGGTCTGCTTTAAAACATATCACACGATATACACTAAATCTGTACCAGTACAGCACTGGACACTAGACCTACCTTTCTTATAAAATAGTAACTCAAAGCCACATTCGCGACCGGTGCCAAAGTGAATGCTCTTTTTCAAAAGATGGCGTATATTTTTCCAAATAAATTTAATAAACAAGAACTCAGTAGCTTTGGAAAAATCTGTTTTACAACAAGAGATCAGGAAGAACTTTCAACATTCTTGCGAAATGAAGGAGCCTGGTAAGTGGCGACGTCAAGCCTCTTAGCGCATGTGCATGAATGCGCGCGCTCCTCTCCCGATATGTGCGCGTGAGTTTTTGGCGCTGAATAATCTTCTCGTGACACAAGTGGTCAGCTGACTGCTGGGAGTGTCACGTCACTGCTTTCAAAGTCGGAAATCTTTTCACTTGTAGTCCTGTGACGGTAGCAGTCGCACTTTGCTTTTTGGTCTACGGTCTCTGTCTGCTACACTCGAGGTAAGTTTTTTTTTTCCTTTTTATTTAACTCGTGCGCTTGTCGGCGTTCTCTGTTTTCGAGTTCGTGGCTAACTTTCGTTAAGCATCTTAAGGACACAAAGGCACGGCAAGCTCGACTGTGTGTTTATACAGCTGGACTTCGTCTTTCCGAGTGCGCAGTTGGAACTGCCTTTCCTGGGAAGGAGTTTAGTAAACATCACAAGGCGCAGGTTTTTCAAGACGGTGAACGCCGTGTTCTGGCTACCTTTGACATTATTACGGGAAAGGGGCATGAATGTTGCAGCTGGAGACCGTGTGGTACAATCGCCTCCACTCCCGAGTTGTCACAACGTACTGACCAATACCTTTGTTTCTGTTCTTGTAAGTTGGGGGGCTCGGGAATTTCCGGAGACGGCGGTGGTGTTCAAAAAAATAAATAAATAAATAAAGAGTAAGAGTCGGGTTTCGAAACGAACGCCTAATATTCAACCTGGCTTTAGTTTTGACGTTCGAGGGCTGTTTACGGTTCAAATCTTAGACCAAGTTTTAACGACGCTCCACTGCCCCCCCTACCAAAAAACAAAACCCCGGTTTCAATTTTCCGTAAACGAAACTTCCGTGACTCAGACAGTGTCGAGGTGTGTCATTGTGTGCGGAAGATAAAGCTGCAAACTTGTGGGGCTCCTCATTGTCATGTCGAAGGTGAGATCTCTGCCAAGCCAACATTAAAGCTAAACGGTCGTCTTGTGTGGAGATCATCTGTTTATTAAAGGATATACACGGTGGAATCGTTTCGGCGCAAGTTGTCTGGAATCAAATTCATATTATGGTTTTATTGTATGAGATTAAATACTGACCCTGCTTGTGTGCAGTCTCTCTTGTTCGTCTAGATGTTGCCCATTAACCCAGCCTACACAGTAAATTAGGTATGAGGGTGTGATTGTGCTCAGTAGTAGGTTGACTCCCCATCAAGGTCTGGATCTGTGCCAATATAGTCGCTCAGAACCTTGTATGAGTTTGAGTGAGGATTCTTAAAATTTTTTAATCTGAGCATCCAAATGAGAACATTGGTACCCGACACAGACCTGAGAAGAGGAGTATTGTCCTAATGGAAGCAGAGCCATGGAAAAACAAAAAGCATTGACCTTATAATAAAAAAAAGTGAAAGATTTTGTTCCCATTTAAGCTTATTCCTCACAAGGATATTTGAAAGAGGAAAGTAGAAATTGTTAATAAAAACAATTTATATTATTCAGAACAGGGAGGTATATCACTGCCAGACTAACTTGCTTAGTGTTAGGTTTAGTAAAACTGAGTCCGTGCTTCTTTTTGATGGTTGCTGTGCAAGGATGTGATTTGTGAAAAGTCAATATGACCTGACTGATGGCACCAGATAAAGAATAAGTAGTCAAGCAATCATTGGGGTTTGCAAATAGTTCAACATATCCTGCGTTTCATTTAACTATTCAATTAATTGAGTAAAAATATAGCTGTTTTCTTGAAAGTGTGTGCACCATTTGTATTTTGTGCAATGATGCGGTAAATCTTTATGAGTACATTTGAGGAGTTTTATGCTACTGACTGACATTGTTCTGATTGTGTATACAGCTTGTCTCAACCTTTTGGTATTTTCTGCTATTAGTACAGTCCTCAGTGGTCCAATAAACATGTCGTATATACACTGACAGTACCACTTCCTCGCTGAAGCAAATCAAAAATGTTTTTTTTTTTTAAGCCTAAAATCCTTTGCATGTGTGCTACGGGTTTGAATTTGATATATGCTGTTATAGTGTGTACTAAGTCGAGCCCACCAGTTGGCCATGGCCACTGAAACTGCTTTTAGTGTACAACATACATACCCCAAACCTGTTCACTTGCCTTTCGTAACATCCTGAAAATTGTCACGTACTTGTGCTGCATTTGTTATGTTCGTTGAGACGTTTCGTTTTGAAGTTAGTGCTGCTGTCCCTTCAAATTGCAAGCTTGTCTGTCATTTCCTCCTCTGACTCTCCTTTCCTTATATGTGTTTATGAATGTCAGTCATCTCATTTTGACTGTTTTACTGGTTGTAAGAGGGTATTTGGTGTCATGGGGAATGTTATGTTTCTGCCATAGAATCAAAAGTTCTTAGTGCCGTGTCAACAGCGTTGTTTTGAACTGCCGTGAACCAGTACAATAAATAGAAGATGGTGCATCAATCAGCAAAGAATTAACTTTTGGGTTCACTCTGGTAACTTTAATACAAAATCGTCTGGTGAACCATCACAAGCATGTTGACCCAAGATATATGAAACGCTGGGTTAGAGAATGGGTGGAGTGAATTGTAATGTTGTGGTCTCTCACTAACAACTTAGATCAGTTTGACTCTAGAGCCTAATTGTAAAAAGAAAAATTAGTTTTTTCTAACGTGTCCATCCATTATGCATGGTGAGGTCTGGTAATCGGTGGCTTCCTTGGAGTGCAACTGCATCTTAATTTCTGCACTTGTACTGAAACGGCAGTTTTGTTTAGCTTAAGAGGATTGTTAAACTGAAATCAGGGCCCTCCTTTGAAGATAAGACAAGAAGAAATGAATTCTTGAACTGACTATTGTAATTCTATCTTTTTGGATGTTAGTCAATCTTTCCTATCCTGTTTGTAGCTGGTCTGAAAAGCAGCAGCTCTGCTTCTGGTAGAGCAGATTTCTCCACTGTTGGCCTCTCTTCATTGGCTGGCCGTAAAGTACAGAATTCAGTTTAAAGTTCTGTTATTTGTCTTTAAATAATTTCATGGTTTGGCACCATATTATATCTGAGATCTTTCACCCCCTACTCCACTTCTAGGCTTTAGGCCTTTGAGGTCATCGAATCAAAAACGTTTCTATCCTGTGGTCTTAGATGAAGCATAAAGACCATGTCATGTCAGACAACATTTTCATAGATTTTCAGTTGTAGCCTTCATTTACATAACCTTAGCCAGTTGGAGGCAGTCAGTGGCATGGTCACATGAAGACATTTGCCTAATGTCAAACACCCCTAACCCCCCCCCCCCACCACCACCACCCCTGTTCGAAGTGCTGGTCTAAGTGTGTAGGAGAGCTGACAACCAGTGAAGCAATGAGGAATAAGGAACTTGTGTGCTTCGTACCTCAGAAATACAGGCTTATCTGTCTGATGTCATGTTTTATGTACTAAAACAACAGAAATAAAGAAACGTGGCTATTAATTAACCCTTTGCATAGAGCCAGCTATTTCGGGCAGCTAGGTTGTTGGCTTTTACACTCTCAGACAGAAGAGAAGCTGGTCTGTCTGATGTCTCTTATTTTACATACCATTATAGAACAGTAAAAAGAGAAATACAGGGAAGAGATTGCTGTTGAACACGTTGCAGCAAAGGGAAAAGGGGTGAGGGCGGGGAATATGACATGGGCCCACATTTATTGTCATGTAATAATGGCATGGTATAGTAGTGAGATCAGCAACTGTAATTGGCAAATCTGACATACCCCATGACAAAGTTGCGCGACATTGGCTTAATTGTGGTTGTGCTCTTTTTTTTCTTTCTTTTCTACATTCCCTACTATGTGTAGGTCTTCCATCTTTATTGATGATTTTAAATCTTAATTTAAATTATTTTCTCATTTACATATGGAGATTTTTTTTTTTTTTAAAAGGTAGTGTCATTTTTATTGTTCTTTTTAATGCTTTTAGTATCATTTGCTTTTTTATTTGAATTTTTTTGTAACTTACCTTTCTTGTGTTTAATATTTTCTGAAGTGTTTTATTCTGAGTTTATGCAAAGCTGTTTTGTCAACATGGTAAAATATGCTTTATAAATGATTGATTGATTTAATCAGGCACATCCATCCATTATCCAACCCGCTATATCCCAACCACAGGGTCACGGGGGAGGGGGGGTCTGCTGGAGCCAATCCCAGCCAACACAGGGTGCAAGGCAGGAAACAAACCCCAGGCAGGGCACCAGCCCACCACAGGACACACACACACACTGGGAACAATTTAGGATCACAAATGCACCTAACCTGCATGTCTTTGGACAGTGGGAGGAAACCCATGCAGACACTGGGAGAACATGCAAACTCCACGCAGGGTGGACCCAGGAAGTGAACCCGGGTCTCCTAACTGCGAGGCAGCAGCGCTACCCACTGCGCCACCGTCGGGCACATTTGATATTAATTTATTGATGCATCTTTTGATTTGAGGCCTTTTGTACAAGTAGCTTAGTGTATCTTGATGTAATTTTCTTCACTGTTAACGTTCATCATTTCTTGCAATTAATTGACTAACATCAAGGCACTCTGCAGATGTAAACTAATGAACTGTGTCCTAGTCACTGTCTGGTAAGCGGGTTAGAAAATGGGTGCATCAGCTGTTTGAAGCAATGTCAGGTCTTAGTTTCATTTCCATTTTTTTTCCACTTCTGTTTTTCCAATTAAAATTTAGGCATTTTAAGAGTTGACCTTTCCTAGCAGCATCATATTTAATGTGTGAGCTACCCTGGGACTGGGTCCATATCTATAGCTGGACAGGAACATGCATTCATTTACATTTATACTGAGCCATCTTAAAACAATAGATGGAACCTTTTGTCCTAATTGGGAAATTTAGGTTGTTACAGAACCTCAAGCAATGTATCAAACATCCACCCCTCCTCAAACACGTGAAAGAGTTACAAAAGGCAGAAATTTCTGAGTTGGTTATCAAGAGCAGTCACGAGGATGCATTATAAAGGCATACTGCTGTCGGTATGAAGGAGTCTGTGTAGTGCTTCCATAATTCATTGGCTGATAGTCCTCCAAAACTATGGTGTCAGAGTGAGGATGTGCAGCATTGTTTATGATGGCTGTCTGTTCTGTCTTCATTTTCTTTTTCACTGCTACTTCCAGCAGGTCCTCAGTGTGTCCTATCACTGAGTGTGCCTTTTTAATTAGCTTGTTGGTTTGGTGGCCATGGTGATGTTACTAGCTTAGAACATTACAGAGAAGGAATTTGCATTAACAGTTAGAGTTGTAGAACATGTAAAGGATTTCACTGCTCGCATTTAAAAAAAAGTCCTCTGTGTTAAGAAGAGTCTGCTCTGCCCTTTCTTTATATAGTTCCTCTGTGTTACGAGAGCAGTCCAGCCCATCTTTTATGTGGACACCCAAGTATTTGTAGCAGCACACCAACGCAAAATCCACCCTCTGACTACTGCCTGAGTATATAGGTCTTTAGTGCAGATGAAGTCAGTAAGCAGTTTCCTGGTTTTGCTGATGTTGAGTTGCATACAGGTATAAAAGTTCTCCAGTTGACACCTTCTATCTCCCCCCCTTTGTCAATACACCCCATTGGAGTGGAATCATTTGAGAATTTCTGCAAGTGGCATGACCTGGTGTTTATATTTATAGCTTGAGGTATACAAGGTGAAGATAAAATGAGACAAGACTGTTCCTGTGTTCCATTGTTGCTCATCCTAACATCAGATTCTTTCCATAAAAGTCACACTTTTTGGAACCATAGTGACCGATGGAGGATGACACAAGTACTGTCAGCACAGGCCTTAAGAATTCAAGGACTCCCATATCTTCCCAAGACTTTTCCTGTTGTGTACCATTTAAACTTACATGGTTATCATTGGTTTTCCTCAAGTAAAAATCCTGTGCAAATGAAGCGCAGGAAGCCAGACTACTGTATGTCATTGTTCATTATGTTAACCAATGTTGTCCCTTATTAAGGTCTGGGAGAGCCAGACGCTAAGAGGAGCATCTGATGTGAAGCATGATCATACCCACAAACACACATTTGTTGGAGTCGTGCAGTATTCTCAGTTAATCAAACTAGCATGACTTTCAAAAATATGCACAAATGCAGAGGAAAGTCAGAGTTGGAACTTAATTCTGGGCCTCTGGTGCTTGGAGTTGGCTGTACCCTTGTGACCCAAACTACATCCCACATTTTCAGGGCCATTGAGCAGCCAGTTGTCCTGTCATAACTGGCTGCTCGCATTTTTTTGTCAGAAATAAGGGGTTGTAAAATTAGAAATAGTTTTCATTTTTGATTTTTTTTTTTTTTTTTTGCTATTCCTTTATTTTAGTATGTTATTGTGGTTTATTTTTTAATATGAGTAGTTCTGAATTACAGTAAAGGCAAGGAGTACTATTAAAGACCTCTGCCATCCTGTGCAGTCTCTTTCGTCCCTCGTCTGTTCAGGCTGAGGTAGAAGACCATTAACCCTTGGACCCCTAGATTCAGGCAATTCATAGGGCTACTTGAGGGCCATTAGGCTGACAACACAAATGTTTGCTTTGTGTATTGTGTATGTATGTATATATGATTGTTGTCATCATTTTTTGATTCCATTTCTTTGTTACTGCAGGCATTACTCAGTGGGCGACATTCAAGTAAGAATTTTCTTGATACATTGGAGGGAAATAAGTATTTGATCCCCTGCTGAATTTGTAAGTTTGCTCACTTTCAAAGAAATGAACAGTCTCTAATTTTTATGGTAGTTTAATTTTAATGGAGACGGAATATCAACCAAAAATCCTGAAGAAAAACACATTACAATAAAAATTATAAATTGATTGGCATATCATTGAGAGAAATAAGTATTTGATCCCCTACAACCCAGCCAGAGTTCTGGCTCCCACAGATTGGCTGTGTGGCACACTGGTCACTCTCAATCACAGATACTCCTGATCTCAACTCATTTTGTGTATAAAGCACACCTGTCCACAGAATCAATTTCTTCCGCTGCAACCTCTCCACCACCATGGACAACACCAAAGAGCTGTCAAAGGACATCAGGAACAAGAATGTAGACCTGCACAAGGCTGGAATGGGCTACAAGACCATCAGCAAGAGGCTTGGTGAGAAGGTGACAAATGTTGGTGCGATTATTTGGAAATGGAAGAAATATAAATTAACCATCAATCACTCTTGGTCTGCTGCTGCGTGCAAGATCTTGCCTCATGGGGTGAGGATAATCATGAGAAAGGTGAGAGATCAGCCCAAAACTACATGGGAGGAGCTTGTTAATGATCTGAAGGCAGTTGGGACCACAGTCACCAAGAACACCATTGGTAACACATTACACTGTAATGGATTGAAATCTTGCAGTGCCTGCAAGGTCCCCCTGTTCCTGAAGGCACATGTACAGGTCCGGATGTTCACTAGTAAACATACCAAACTTTTATGTATTTTTTTTCAGCATTTTTGGTTGATTTTCTGTCTCTCTCTCTCCATTAAAATGAAACTACCATAAAAATTAGAGACTGCTCATTTCTTTGTAAGTGAGCAAACTTACAAATTCAGCAGGGGATCAAATACTTACCGTATTTCCCCCACTGTATATATAAACATAATAAAAAAATATTTAAACGTGAACTTGTTGGAAGCTTTAATGTCTGTCCCTCTGCTGCCCTATTTTCCTTACTTTTGAGGGACTGCTTGTATTCTAGGTATTTGCTCTAAAGAAAAGGGTTGGGTTCTGTGTCTTTATTCAAAGTTGTATTGTCTCTGAAGCAGAAGGCATGTGGCACCATTTTGTTCTGACACTTTATAGTATTTATCTTGGAAAAATGGGGAAAAAATGTAGTGTTTCAGTTCAGTTTGAATTTGGGATCTCCCTTTACTTTGGTTTCTTTAGTGATATCAAGGAGCCATTGCACTGTTATAGCGGATGCTACAAAGACTACAGAGGGCATCAAGAAGAAACCAATATAAATAAAAACAAATGCATCAATTCCTAGGGCAGGGTTTTGGGAAAGCTGGAGCCAATCGCAGAACACAATGTGCAAGGAGCAATCCGTGGACAGTGTGCCAGTCCATCACAAAAAGAAAATGTACACAATCAATTTTAATGTGTTTGATTTTAATTACATGGTTGAAAACAAAACTCACATATTGCCTAAGGTTCATGTTATGCCACTTGTAGGACTGTGCAATGTCACCGTGCTAGTGGCAGGTGTTTTGGGCATAATGAACACATTAAATGCCACTTGCAATTTATTGATGCATCTGTTGATTTGGGGTCTTGTTTACAGTTAGGTTATTTAGTGTGTCTTGCTGGAATTTTCTACACTATAACATTGTTTTAGTACAATTAACATCAAGGAACTTGGCAGAAGTAGACAAATGAATTTTGTACTTGTTGGTATCTGGTCATCGGGCTGGAAAATAGTTCAACTATCTGATATAATGTCAGATCATAATTTTCATTTGTATCACTTTTATGAGATAAGCTGCAAGTTTTAAATTTGAGCATGAGTTAAATCTGTTGGGAACCTAAAAATTGCTGACTTCCAAGATATAAAGCTACAGGCAGAAGTAGAAGAGTGGGAGATGTTCACCCACTTTCTTCCATGTATATCCCACCAATTAGCTTGAAGTGACCACAAATGGGTGGGTAACCTTTTGCAAATACTCATTTGTTGGTTTGGGAGAGTAGTTTGGACTGCTGCCTGTTTTAAATTAAGTGAAAGACTAGCTTGTGGCAAATCCTGTTTTAGAAAAAGTATATGCCTGATTTTTACCATTTCTGCAATACTGCAAGAGGAAATTGGCATTCAGTCGTTCAAAAAATCTTTGCTACATATTGAGTGCAGTCTGCTCTTTTGTTTCTAATTGTTGGGGATTCTGAGCACTCTTCATCAATCACCTTCTAACGTTTTGTTTTGTAAGCATTTTTGTCACTCAGTTTTTGCATATCCACACGTTCTTTACTGCAGTGTCTGTGAGAGCAACTCTTTTTAATGGAAAGTGAAATCTGCAGGTTATGTGGCTTGCATATTAAGGAGGAGAACTCTTTGTGTTCTTTGCAAACCTCAGTGGCATGTACAGTGTTTTGGACTGTATCTGAAAGCATTTAACTTGGGGGCCCTCTGTCAGTAGAGCCTCATGGAGACATGGAAGATGTTTTACTTTGTGCAGAGAGAAAGGTCGTCCTCAAAAAATCTTGATGGATGCTTAATGGCATTTCAGTAAATAAGCTAGAAAAGAGCTTTCTTGTGTAGAGTTTAGGAAGTTGCTTATCTAATGCAGTTGATCCACTGAATGTAAAAATAACCTTCGTTCAGCAAGCTGCAAAATAGATTTACAAGGATTAGGTGGTGTAGCAGCAGTAAATACTAGGTGTTAAAATGTGCATATTTGAGCCCTTTTGTATTGGAGGGGTTGTCTCCAGTTTAGCATTGTTCCATTTTTATACAGTGTTGGTGAATGATTGTTGTGTAAATTCAGTGGATGCTTTTCTTCAAGGCAACTTACACATTTTTGGATACTGTCTGTCTCAGTAGCGCACAGACCCTGTTGAGTGGTTACATATTGAAATGGAGGCTTCAATTGAACTGACTACCATACAGTTTCAAATTAATTGCCTTAATTAACAATATCTCATTGATATTGTTTGGCTGCTGCCTTTATCCTTATCAACTTGCATTTGAGCGATACAGTTGTGGTATGTTTGTCTCTCCAGTTGGAACACATGCAGATGAAGTGATTTGCTTTGATCCAACAATCTTAGGGTTTGAAGTGCAAAAATAATATTAAAAGTATGTAAATATTCAAATATATTTGAACATAGGTTAAAAGTTCTAAGTGCTACCACATGTAGATTCGTACTTAACATACCCTTGTTTCCTTCGTTAGTAATATGTTTGCTTTCAGTGTGTCTGGAAAGCATGCAGCGCTTAAGAGTCATGCACTGATGCAGCTTTCACTTCGAATACATGTTGCATTGCATAAATGAGCATGAAAAATAATGGCATGATCAAAGAGAACGGTGCAACCGGCACACTTGCACGCCTGTAATGCATATGTGAAACCCATACAAAATCACTCATGATTACTTAAACATGTTACTTTAGTCCACCAAACTCTGCTAAGCCATCACCCCCATGTGCCCTCCGCTCATCTGTGTGCATTTTGTGTATTTCACATAACTCGAGGTTTGGCAAATCTATTTGTGCTTTATCAAATGGAGTGACTCAAGGGATTGGATCTTGCATTGTAATGACCTATAATGTTTTGCTCCTCGCTATACTTTTTATTTGGAAAAAGCTTTCATTAACATCAACTTACAAATGTGGCTAATATGGAAAAAGCTGCTTGTGGAAGGTAAACAGATTAGCCCAATTTTGATAAGTTTGCAATGCGGGGCTGTATGGGGTGTCCACCGGTCAAAAAATAGCATATAGGATAAAGACGATTGATTTTTTTTCCCCCCATTTACATACTCTGCAAAAACATAACACACATAACTGTAATGAAAAACAATTATTATACCCTTTTTTTAGGAATTATGTGCCAAGTCAGCAGCCTTCATAAATTGCATGTAGGTTGAGGTAGCCAAGTATTTTTTCCTGACATTGAAATGCTCTTTAGAATGGTAATTTGTAAAGCTTTTCTGATGATAAAAGGGAAATCTGAAACAAGGCAGTTATTTCCCATTATGTTTAATGTTTATTATTTGTTGGTATGTGTCACACAGCATAAGGTTGGTAAGAAACAAGAACTACATAATTTAAAATGCTAATCCACATTTATAACAACACCTCAAGAATCACAAATGTCTAGCTGATAAACTGAAGAAAAACACCCCTGTACATAGTAAATGTGTATTTTAACAGCAAGAAAGCTGTAGTGCAGTCAATGATTTAAAATGATTAAAACCTTTTAAATGCATGTATTTTTACATTTTAAGCAGTATTTAATTGCCAATATCAATTGTGTGTGAAATTTTTTTTGGTTGGGGTAATGGGGAAATTACTTTTTAATTAAGCATTGTTTCAGATATGTCCATTACAAAAAAAAAATTAATATGGCAGATTAATGAGGAGAATTTTCTTTTATGCGATATATATTATGGATACAAATTTTTTTGATCATATTTTATTGATGTATTTTAAATTTTATTTGAGTATTTTTATGGTCACTGAGCAAAAAACCTACAGAATTTTGTTAATAAAAATGAACAGTTAACACTTGTGGTCCTTAGTTTAATTATAAAAATGCACTTTAATGTAGGACATAAGCCTGAGATATATTCCACTGAATTACTTTTTACTATTGAGTATATTGGAAAATTGAAATAATGAATTGAAATAGAAATGTGTGATCTTTCTTGGAGAAAAAGCAAAAATAGCATTGCTCCATTAAAATAATGAATTTGAATGTGGAGTCGTCAGTATTGATGCATACACATACACCAGTAAAATCAACATGTAAGGTTTATGTTCAGTGCTTGTTTGCAGAGTTCCAGTAAATAGAAAAACTCTACACCAGTAAATGCTTTGCACTATGCAGCAACGATATTGCACAGCACATATTCTAATTCTATTCAGTTACTTTCTGTCAGAAAACGGATACATTGCATACCATGTTTTGCAAACAGATTTGTGTTATGATCTGCCAAAATTGGTTTGTATAAAGTGACCCTTGAGCAGTTCATTTCACTGATTAAAGCAATGTATCTGAAACCAACTCTTAGATTTCAAGTCATTGGCTATAAAAAAAGAATTTCCAAAGTAATATGTGAAAAATGTGAAATGTAGTTTAAATAGTGAAGTTTTTGTTTTTAAGTAAGTCATCTTAGCATTTAATTAGAAATTAAATAGAAATTAAGCATATGACCTAGAAAAAGCAAACCATGACATGACCACATACACTATTTTCAACTGAAGTGCATCACGTTGCCTACTCCCACTTAGAGGAAATTAAGCATCGCCATTCAAATCAAAACAAGGTATACTCATTTCATAGGCTGTCTGAATGCTGCCCAGCTGTTTTACGTCCGACTGTCATGGCATCTGCAACACTTTGCTGAAATAAAAAAAAAAAAAAAGGCAACTGCCAGCCGGAGTGTATGAGCAACGCAGGAAAAGCTTGGAATTCAGTGTCCTCAATGCCTTTTATCATTTTTAGCACAATGTGCACATAACTTTTCAGAATAATCCAAGTGCCAAATATTTCCTGAAATGTATGTGCTATTGCTTGGTTTGTATGTGAGCATCGAAATTGCACTGCATGCAGCATAACCCACTGGTGAGTGAAATTATCATCTCTCTAATGTGTACTTCAGCGGATTAATTTTTTTTTTAACAACTCGTGCATCCTTGCTTTGTAAAATGACCTCTGTGACGTGGGTATGACTTGGAATGTTGTACTTGAGTTCCAACACATTCAGGAGGTGCCAGAGTACCACATTATCAACAACTGACAGTGGTTGATCGTTAAGAGCAATGCACTGGGCAAGAGTACATTCACTGCAAACAAGTTACTGTTTGACATTTCTTCTGTCCTTGCTAGAGTTTGCTACGATGTTGGTTGATGCAGCACGTCGCTAGAGGCAATTTTGCAGTGGCCATGCTTGTTTATTTTTAGGATGTTTTTACGTGTGTGTGTATTAACTTGTTTTCATACCTCCACTTGATCTTTAAGCAGAACGCAGTTTACAGTCCGTTATGGCTTTGGGTTTCATCATTAATTTCTAACCGTAACCCCCCAACCCTAACTTCAGACATTTTGTGTTCTTGTGTTTTTTTTTTTTTTTTTTTTTGCTCCTTCACATTCACACAATCACATTTGTGTGTGTGTGTGTGTGTGTTGGTTAATAGTATTTGTGATGGGTATCGGTGCTCATATATATATATATTATATGTATATTAATTTTTTTTTTTTTTTTTTTTTTTTTTTTTTATATACAAGTACAAGTTCATGAACACAGTATTGGACTGAGACTTGATACCAGTATCGGTACCATTACATCTCTAGATCCCTAGTGATATTTGACCTGATAGCAGTAGTCTTCTCTCTCCTGCAGGGAGCATTGGGGAGCTCCAACCTTTTATTTTCGTTCAGTGATGTCCTTTTCCAGGTTATATGTCATCTTTCATTTTTAGTGACTACGTACTGGGTACCAGTCTAAAACTTTTGTAATTTGATTTATTCCAAGGACATGCCAGCTTGCTGCTGCTGTTGTTGTTGTTTTACTATTGTTTATTAACAAATCAAAATTCATAGTTGTATTTGGCCATAACGTGTTCAATCTTTTTCCATAGGTGTCTAATGAATACTTGTAGCCTGCTCACAATTGCTTGGGAGAGTTCCAAGTTTCACAACCATATAACACCATGTTCATTACATTAGCATTTAAATTTGTAGTTTTGTGGATAAGGGTAATTGTAATAGTTTCAATGTCATACTCCGTGATCTGAAGGCTTGTTTAGACTTTTGGATTCTTTTCAGGACATCTTCTAATGTTTTGTCATATCCTGCTGCTGCGTTACAAAATCCGTCAATTCAATTTGTTTTCCTCTTACCTGGCATGTGACCTGATAGTTTATACTACGCAGGTAGACTCAGTCTTTCAGATGTTGATGTCAAGTCCAGTTACTTTAGTGAAAACTGGGGTAAATATCACAATGGTATCATTGTATGCTGGAACTGTAATACAGATAGCTTCCACATAAGCCAGATAGTCTAAAGTATGTATTAAATTCCACATAATTCTGTGTGTAGAAGTTGTCACTTTATGCATAACTGAAACTAGAGCAGTTACTCTCCTCACAAAAAATTCTGCATATATTTTTTTTTTAGTGTAGAATCTTAACATAAGCAGGCATTCAAAGAAATGCATGTAGAAATTTTCATGTTTTAATCGTTTTTAATCAAGTTACATTTGTTGAGAAATATAGCCAGAACATTACTGATGCAAATGGCTATTACTACTTGAAATGACTGATTTATAATTTATTATTCACATATGATTGTAAAGCCACATTTTCAGCAGCCATTACTCCAGTGTCTTAATGGCATCTTCGCTTAGCTTAAGTGCTGATTGGTTATTAGGCAAACCTTGACTTGTGTTAGCACAACTAAAAACCTGTTCTATTTTTTTTTTTAAATTTATTTTTGGCCCCTTTTGGGTTGTAAGGAACTGACATTCCATTCTGTATTAAAAAATGACTGAAATGTGACAGCTTTCTGAAGAACCAGTGATCCCGTTTTTGCGAAATTAAGGTTATTTCATGTGACAGGTTGCAAAGAAACTGAAGATTTCATACATAGATGTCCACTAGTGTCTTGACTGAAGAGGGCAAACTGATCTAACTAGAATAGAAAAAGGGGGAATGTTCAGTTGCACAAGAGGATAAGTACATCAAAGTCTGCAGGATGAGAAATGAATGCCTTATGGGGTTTCTGCTGATTTGCTTTCCTGTATAATACATTTCAAATGCCGCTGTCATCTGCAACAGTAAAAAGATAAAATGGACATTTTACTGTGGATTTCTGAGTGATTCCAAACTTTTGCCCGTTGTAAACTTTATATGCCAGTTTCTGATCTGACATTTTTTTTCTTTTTCTTAGTAACTCTGACTCTAAATCCAGCATTCTCAGAGTCGAGTCAAGTTTTCTCCTACCAATTTTAATGACTTGGTTAATGCATACCACAAGCAGGTTATTCATACACAATATATGTGCATTCTGTATGTTGTTTATTTTAAATTTGCACATAATCTATGGAAATGAGAGGCACATTACCTGCATTGTGAAGGAGCATCAGTTACGGCACTACAGCCATGTGGCGCAATTCCCCAGGGGAGATCCGGATTGCAGGACCCTTATTGCTGAGGTCCCAAGTGGCAAGACCAGGCCAAGGGGACACCCACGTAACACCTGGCTGCGGCAGATAGAGAGTCATTTCTGGAGGGTGGGACTAGACCACATGTCTGCCTGGGGGGGTTGCCAACCGGGATCCTGAGTTGTTTCGTCGCATAGTGGGTGTAGTAACGCACTGTACTAGTGCATGCTCACCAACTTGACTTGACTTGACTTGTGGACCATAGAATATAATGTTGATAGACCAGCACCATACGTGAAATTAAGCATTGGTGCCTTTTAATACAGCTACCTTCTCGGCCATTTTTATCAGTCTTTCCTTTTAAAGGCAGAAAAAACTTCTTAGCTGTTAAGAAGAGGTGCAACCATTGGTTAGGGTGGCTACAAGTAACCTAATCCTGCCAGTGAAGACAGACTTAGGTGTAGCCCGATTGTCTGTCTGACTGAAAGAAACTTCTTTGCCTAAAGGGGTTATATTAGTGCTTGTGAAATGATTAAGGAAGGCAGTTGCTGGTTTTAGACTTTTGAATTCATTTTATGAGTCACCATTTTGTCTGTAAGAACAATAGGCTACACATTTTAAGGCAAATCTAGGCCCTAGAGTGAACACCGCTCATTTTCATCTTGAGTTTTGATAAAAACAGCAAGCTGAGATGGAGCATTTCAGTACTTTAGGTGCTGCATGACACACTCCAGCTGCTGTATTGATATAGTGTTGTTTAGATCAAATTTATTTTATTGATTCCTAAAGGGATATTTAACTAATTTAGGTGACTAATTTTCATAAAGGGGGACCGAGTATTCTTATGACTGAGACTCAACACTCCTTAGCCTCCTGTGCTGGAGTATAGGACAAGACACTCCAGCTGATTGTTCCCTTGAACCAAAGCCGAGTTATGTACATTCTACCTTGAGAGTGTAGTTTTTGGTTCCAGGAGAATTAATCTCCATTCTTTCTTGGCCTGAAACAGATGACCAGCTCTTTGTCTTTGCAGCATACAGTAACCCGCTAGAAAGTGAAATTCTCATCTATCCACTGTACAGTTAAGCTGATGATAGACATTGAACAAAAGTTGCTTCTCTGAATGCCAGTGGTGAAGCTGACTGCTGTTATGTTGTGCAGTAAGCTGCCGACATGCTTTTTTACAAACTTGTGCATCCTTGGTAAGTTGACATCGGTGACGTGGGTGTATGACTTGGAATGTTGTACTTGGGTTCCAACACATTCAGGAGGCACCAAAATCCTGCGTTATCAACAACTGACCGTGGTTGATTGTCAAGAACAATGTACTAGGCAAGAGCTTCTGTTATTTTCCACTGCCTGCGGGTTATCGTTTGACATTATTTCTGTCCTTGCTAGAGTGTGCCACAATGTTGGTTGATGCTGCATCATGCCAGAGGCAATTTTGCTGTGTTCATTCTTGTTTACTTGTGAGATGTTTTTAATTAGATTACTTGAGTGTATTAACTTGTTTTCATACCTCCATGTGATCTTTTAACAGAACAGTGTAACATAACAGTTTATAATCTCTTATGCCTTTTGGTTTTCATTTTTAACTTTTAAAGAATGTCCGGCTTCTAGTAACCTAATCCTGGTGGAGAAGAAAGGCTTTGGGGTAGCCCGATGTCTGACTGGCTGAAAGAAACTCCTTTGATTCCCGAAAGGGAGAATATTGGTGCTAGTGAAGTGGTTATTATAAGGAAGACAGTTGCTGGTTTTAGACTTTTGAATTCATTTTATGAGTCACCATTTTGTCTGTAAGAACAATAGGCTACACATTGTAAGGCAAATCTAGTGCCGTAGAGTGCATACCACTCATTTTCATCTTGAGGTTTGATTAAAAACAGGAAACCGTGATGGAGCATTTCAGGTCCTGCATGAAGCACTCTAGCTGCTGTATTGACAGTGTTATTTAGATCAAATGTATTTTATTGATTCCCAAGGGGATGCTTTTAACTAATTAAGGTGACTAATATTCATAAAGGGGGCTTAAGTATTCTTCTTACTGAGATGAAACACTCCTTAGCCGGCTGTGCTTGAGTACAGGAGAAAACACTCCAGCTGATTGTTTTTCCTGGAACCAGGGATGAGCCTTGTGCTTTCTATCTTGAAAAGCATAATTTTTGGTTCCAGGAGGAGCAATGTTCATTCTATTGTGGCCTTGAAACCGCCAACCAGCTGTTTGTCTTTTTGTAGACCGGTTGTGATTTGTGTTTTTAGAACAGACTGTGCATCTTGTCCCATCTTGTGTGTGGTGTTCTAGGGCAACTGCTGTGTAATTCAGTCCCTGTGTTTGAGTAGTTGGTTTCATTTCAGATTCCTTCAGCATGAGAGTAGACTCTTCTGTTGGGATGTCTTGTTTCATCTCCCATTACATTTTTACAAAGGGATTGTTTGTTAAGCGCAGTCTGCTCTCAGATTATCTTTTTGGTTACCTAAAGGTCATTTCCACCTAATGTGTTGTCTTGGCCCCCTTTTTTTGGTATGTTGAGGTGATTTGTACTTAAGTTTTGACACAGGATACAAATGAGTGTCTCCAAATCTGAAATCATAATCCTGAAAGAGTTTGTGTTGCATGGTGGTTCCTCCATGAACCAGACTTGTTGTTTTAGTACATCCCATGGAATCTTGGCCACTCAAATCCCCAAATTTCAATCTGATCAAGTCAAGACCTTGAACTCTTTTAAGCCCTGGTTCGAATTTCATGTTTCTGAATTGGCCAATTTCTTTTCTTCATCCCTAAACACCAAACGTTTCTGCATAACCAGACGTGTATGTGTTTATATGTTTAAGTAATAACTTCGGTGTTTTTGTAATTAAACGGGTGTTAACTTTTTTTCAACAAAATGAAATTCTGTAGGCATATTGTTCAGTGGCCATAAATATGCTATGATATATATGACATAAAACAAAATAAATGCTCCTCATAATTGCAAGCTGGCGGCTGCTGTTTAATTTATTTTGTTATGTGCTCATCTGAAACAAAGCTTAATTGGAAAAAGTAGTTTTCACCACTGGTGTAATAAAAATGTATATACTGTATTTTTACACAGATTCAATTAATTGATATTGGTAGTTAAACGCTACTTAAATATACATGCACTCATAGGTTTTGATCAGTTTTAATCACTAATTGCACTACAGGTTTTTGCTGTTAAAATGTGCATGTACTATATACAAGGTCCCCCAGTGTAGCATGACATTCCTAATTCTTGAGGTGTAATTATAAATATGGATTATGTGGTGGACGGCCGGGGACCTTTACCTGGCCGGGATGCCTCTGCGCTGGAAGGAGTGCATCCAGAGCATCACCCCACCTCCTAGGAGCTAGGTGTCAGCCCCCTGGGTTGCAGTGTTGCCTCGGACTCCTGTAGGGCTCCATGGGAGTTGGAGTTTGGTGCATCCATGTTGGGCTCCGTGGGCGCCGCTAGGGTTGGTGCTGCAGCTTCTGCTGAGCCCTTGGTTGTAGTGTTTCCGCCACACCCAGAAGTGCTGCCGGAAGATGGTCAACGAGCACCTGGGACACTTCAGGGTGCCTTTTACAAGGAGCCCGCAGCCACTACTCTGGGAGCCAGAGTCGGGACAAGGTGGACAAAGTTTGCCAGGAGGAGTGAAGGTAGAAGGATAGAAAGGGAGAGAAAAGGAAGAAGATGAAAACTGTGCTTTGTTGCTGTGTTTGCACTGTGTTGCTATTGGGGAGATGAGACAAAAGTGTTTCCCCATAGAAATAAAGTATGTGCTGTGTTGGAACTTGTGTCTCTGCCTGCCTGTCTGTCGGGGTTGGAGTGGCTGGAGTGCCCTGGTGGTCCACAGTTATCATTTAATTACACAGTACTTGTTTCTTACTAGAACTACTTCTGTATGGCACACTCACAAATTATAAACACAGCACAAACATTTAAATCTGCAAATCTATCAAATGTTCATAAAATGTCTATCAAGAACATACAAGGCCAACATCATTAACAGGTTTACAGCTAAAATAGACAAATTTGCTGTTAAGCAGCAATTTCAAATTCTTCATCTTTTTCAAGTTGAAAATGCGTGTTTCTATACTTAATACAAGCTCGCTCACCTTCAGACACGGACAGGCAGTATCCAATTTAATTAAAGGACAAAATAAAAAGGTCTGATTTCATTAAAGTAGCTTTTCTTGCCGTTTTGCCTTGCTGATTCCTTTTTCTCAGTTTATTATTCCACCTTATTTAATAAAAGGCTGATATTCCAGTGTGTTTTCTCTCTCTCTCTGGTAAAGTCTTACTGCCCTTTGTTTACTGGACGTTTGGAGCAAAACAAGACATGCACTAGCAGAACTATCATAATACAGGAGCACTACGACTAAATTACCATAAAGTTCAATTAAAACAAGAATTTTTTTCAACATGATTTTCTGGACGGTTTGCTGGCCAACAATAGTTTTTAGTAGTGAAATTTGGCCAATTTCGGTCCGCGTCTGATCAGAGTATCAGTACAGTACAAATCTTCAACAGTCATCTCATTAAAGCAGTTAGTTAATGGCATAATAGAAGTGTCATTTAGGCTTATTAAGAAATGTGTCAGAGTTTCACCAGCATCCAAGATTAATGTCTTCCACATAATATACTGTGATGGTAACATAGGGAATCTGAAATGGTCCCAGGATGATGAGCAGTATATTCAACATGAGTGCATTTCCATCAGGCTTGTGTCTGTGTATGTTAAATGATTTGAATAAAAGAGTGTTTGTTTGATTGCCAGGCTAAATTCTGAAGCCTGTACAATGGAATGTTGCCAAGAGCAAATAAACTGCTGAAGTCTGTAAGTGTGGTGACTACAGCATTTCCTGCCATCAGTGGGTATTAAAATATCCTTTTCTCGAAACCGTTCAGGCTTTTTTTTTTTTTAGGCTGAGTGCTTCATGAAAGCCACAATGGAACAGTTCATAAATGTGGATTTTGGAATACGTCTGCAGTTGACCTACTTATTTCTACTGTCATATATGTAGTAAATCAATTTTGAAGTTTGTCCAATTCCAAAAACAGTGAAGATGAACTAGGCTTGTCCGGATTGCACAAAAGCATTTTATTCATGCCTTTATTTTTGGTGACAGTAGTTAAACTCTCATTGTGAACTTGCAAATCAGTTGGCAAAAAATGCAACCATCTCTGAAAAGTTGAAATGACGTCTTTAGGTCAGAATGCTGCTTGTGTAGTGGTGGTGCTACATAGTAAGGTAGCGGTTGAGTGAGAGAGATCAGCTAACATTGAAAGGAACTGCTTTGTTTTGCATGACTTACAGGGAGTACCTGCTCAAACATCAACGAGAGTTCTCCTTTAGCTTATGCTGTAAGTGCCGCTTCTGAGGGCCTTTGTAGTCTAAATGTTATGGTTTTATGACTGACCGATGTCTGTTACCCCAGTCCAGAATGTGTGGTCTTAAATGGTTGGTCCTGTGATTCCTCAACAAACCACTGCTGCACTTCACACCCTTCTGTATCTTTCCTGATATATGGTTCAACTATCCAAAATTCCAATGCTTGTCTACTTTATTATGATAAACGGAGTGTTTTTTGTCCCCATATGTCATTGTCTTTTGTGTGGTAGAGAAGGACGAACTGCCAGCTGAATTTTACAATGAGGTTGTGAGAAATGTTTTAAATGTTTTTTCTGACTGTTTTCTGATGATTACAGTAACCATTTTAAATGCAGAATGAAATGTTTGTGAGGAGGATATACCATTAATGTTAGAGTAATATTCTGTTGATAAAATGTCCATGTCAACCACAGACCCTCCTGTGTGGTGTAACAAGTATATAAGATATGAGATGACCTCCCTGGCCAAAAGCCACCTCTTTACTGCCAGCTTCTGTCTGACTAGCGGAGAAGGTACCTTCTATCTGGGATGTCACGGCACTTTTTTTTTTTTGAGATGGCCTCTTTCACATCATAAATTTTTCCACAACATAAATAAATAAGGGTTGTATCAATGATTGTGTAGATAGATAGATAGATAGATACTTTATTAATCCCAATGAATTACGCATATAATGCCAACGTTGTCTTGAAAACACATCAGGAGGGGCACTGAAAGCAAAATAACACCTTCCTGCTTGAGATGGACATTTTGAAGGTGAGAGGTAGCTTTTTTTACACAAACAGTAAAGCAGCAGTCTCCCTGCACAGATATTGGCTTGTCAACTTTAAGAAAAACCTGTCTCTTATGTGTCTGGTAACAGTAGCCTGTCTAGGGTGAACTTACAACACTGGTCGTCAAATGCAAAGTTAATAACTTCATATGTGTAGAGGGGCTTAATTCTGGACCATTTTGAGACTCTTGGTTATTCTGGCATGCAGTTCAAGGTTCTTCATCACTTGGGTTTTTTTTTTTTTTCCCTTTTGCACAACAAAACATTACTAATACAATGTTTATGGAAAATGTCACAATAAATTATAAGTAGGCTTATTGGGTCATTATTGCCACGTGTGCAGTGAAATTCTAACTAAGTGCGTCATTGATGTCTCGGCTTCACCTGACTTGAGACGATTTCCAATTGCAGGTGCTGGTGTTGTGATACTGTAACTTGAGGTGTGCTGTTCATTGCCTTTCCCTTTTGTGTCTTAAGTGCCATTAATTTTGGAATTAGTAGTGTCGTTAGGTAAATTGCGGTTTCCTGCCTTGGTCCAGGAAACGCCATGCCACATCCTCCATGTGGCCCTGAACTGGTTTAAGGATAAGTTGGTTTGAGAAGAATGTTGTGTAAACATGGAAGTTTGTTGTGTACATAATGCAGTGGAGTTCTTGTTTGCATGTGTCACTTTTTTTTTTTTTTTTATTTAATCTTTGTTTCAGATAAGTACATTACAAAAGAAACTGGACAATGACAGAATGTAATGAATTTTGTTTGCTTTTATACCATGTGTATTATGGTTGAAATATTTTCCTCTAGATATTTAAAGTATGTATTTTAAAGGAATTTTATGGTCTCTGATTTATATGGCTACAGAATCTCATTTTGTTAATA
The DNA here is from genome assembly GCF_900747795.2 of Erpetoichthys calabaricus. NCBI lineage: Eukaryota > Metazoa > Chordata > Cladistia > Polypteriformes > Polypteridae > Erpetoichthys > Erpetoichthys calabaricus. The sequence goes on from NC_041403.2 coordinate 153,229,599, forward strand.
TTAAAAATGAACAGGTAACACCTGCAGTCTATATTTTGGTATGTTTATAAAATAAAGTTGACACCTTAATGTTGAACATAAGGCTTCTGTGTCTGGTTATGCAAGAGCTTAGAGTACAAAAACAAAACCTAATTGGAGCATCTGTAGTGAGAATGTAAAGTTATCTACTGGATTGGCACCACGAGAATGAAAGAGTTGGGGTGTAGTTAGACTATTGCCCAGTGCCGCTGGCACATGAAGACTGTGCGTTGTTAGTAAAATAATCATCTGTGGAAAATATCTCTGGTTGTAATCCATGTTCATTTGCTTTGTAGAAAGATGTCTCTCTATCCTTCACTAGAAGACATGAAGGTTGACAAAGTCATGAAGGTAAGAATTTTAAGGTTGTGTTACCCCAAACCAACTTTGCTTTAATAGCCCTGTTTTTAAGGATTCAGTGCTCTGACTTGATTCGTTTCTTCATTAAATGGCAGCCAAACAGAAATGAGATGTGAAACGAGCCAACAGATGACCAGCTAAATTGGGTCTTCAAACTCCAACCAATTTCTTAATGAGAAGCCGATTCTTGCTGTTAATTAAACTCGTTCTTTAATTCCATGGCTTGTTGCTGCTCTCATTCTGCCACAGCAGACATTTCCAAAATTGTTGATTTTTCGGTTTTTTCTAAGAACACCATCAAAATGATCTGAGAGATCAGTCTTACTGAGACCTTCACCTTTCTTTATTTTTTTGATATTGTGGATAGCTGGTCGTGTGGGCAGCTCGTTTTGTCTAATTTATTGTTTTGCAGCTAATTAAGGAAAAAGGAACAACAAAGGGGCCCGAGTCAAGTTAATTAAAATTAAGGCAAAAGTGTTAATTAGCAGCAAAAAACTGGTCACTAATGAAGAAGATGGTTAGAATGAAAACCTGCAGCCACTGTGGCCCTCCAGGACTGGAGTTCGACACCTGTGCTTTAAGGCTATCAGTATAAATGGCAAAGCACAAATGTCAGTGATAGATACAGTTTTCTTTTACATCTATACATACATACAGTTGTTGGAAAATGTTATATAATGAAGGCAGTGTTAAGATTCTGACTGTGGCAAATGCAACATGTGGCATGGGCAGTGCTGTAGATCTTGTGGAAGTTAATGCCTGTCAAGATGTCTGGTCTCTGCGGTGATCCTCTTTGTACACATGGCTGCCACTGAAGGGAATGTATGGTTACATTGCATGTGACGTAAACTTTAGGATAATCTGTAAAGCAGTTGGGTTCTTTCATTTTTTTAAGGTCGTCTTCACTTTTTATAAGCACAATATAGGAGAGGAATCTACATGTAACTGTACAGCCAGCATTCCTCTTTGCCAGTTTGTGCAGAGGAGCTGTGTATGTAGCATGACAGTTCACTACTGTTGACCCTCTTGTCCAAGAGCATCTGCAGACGTTTTAAAAATCATGTTGCATTTTGGAGAGGTAAGGAAGATAGTGCTGAAGTATCCAAAAAAAGCACATTTTCAATAAGTAGGTAAGCTGGCTAAAGAGTGTGAACTGTCCGAGTCTGTCAGATGTCATATTTGTACAGTACATATTAAATGTTTTGGTCTTTTACGTTTTGTGTATTGATTAGTGTATTACATGACTTTTTTTTTTTTTTGGTTTTCTATAGTGATTTTTTTTTCTTTCTAACAAGACATGGTTAATTATTTGATAAGATCTTATTTTTGTACAATACAGAACAATATAAAAATAGATCATAGGCTGCTTCAGTGACTTGCTTGGGGGCAAATGGCCATAATCGATGATGGGATTTTTTTTTTTAAATAAAAAATACATATACTTTAAATACAGGTTTCTTCTTCTACAATGATATTTAAAATGCATTCCCTACTTGGAAGGCATACATTTATGTAGGTTTCACTTCAGACTATTTATTTTAAATTGGATAACTTTTCAGTGGAATTTTTTTTCCTTCTCTCCTCCTCTCCAACCCCCATAACAAACCTATCTGCACTGTAACCATATTTTGTCAAGTGTCAGATAAATGCCATGCATCAGTGTTCATTAATTTGTTCAATAACTTACTTTAAAACATTCTTTCACCCTTGATGAGCATTGCAGGCTTTTTTGTGCACATTTGGTGATCTAATAATCCTTTTTTTTTTATTATTTCTTTTAGGAAAACGAAATATAATGTAACCCTGCTGTTTCAATGCCACACCTTTCTTGCCTCTCCTTTAGTTATTTTGATCTGTTTGTCATTCTAGGCACAGACCAACTTTGCTGCCTCCACAACCACACCTGCAATTGCAGAAGAAGCCACTGAAGCTGGAGGAGGAACTTGGTCTTCCAAAGCAGGTCAGTGAAAGTCACATTATGTGAACAGAGCCGTCACTGAATTGACCACGCTACCTACTTGGCGTCTGTGCCTCCTGCTGTATAAATCTGTGCTCCCTTGAGTGAGTGAGAGTTTGTTAGTGTATGTCCACATTAAACGTGCTTACAACTTTGATACTACCTTCAGGGTTCTAAGAAAAGTTTTGGAGATGGATGTTTTTCTGAAATAATGTTCAAAGCAGCGTGTGGGGGTTATTGTTTTTTTCTCCTCTTCTGCATTGTTCAGACTTTGCAAGTATTTATATATTCCAAAACCCTTTTTGTGTGTAGTCCTTTACATTTGCATTTCCCTTTAAGTTTTTCCTTTCCACTGAACACTACACTGTTTTTACTTTTCCAACATGGTGTGTGTGTGTGTGTGTTTTTCCCAGGGCTGAGGAGTCGGAGACAATTTGGGTACCTGGAGTTGGCAAAAATGTACCGACCTCCGACTCCTAATAAATTTGAATTGTAATGGAAACAAAAATACAGCACGTTCAAATGTCCCACTTCACAAACAGTAGTCCTAATTAAGTACTTCTCTGATGTAAGAATAAAGCCCAGTGCATAGTTGTGTTACTACTAGTGTGAAGTTCAGCTGAGCTATTATACAACCTGAAGTTCACATATTGTAATCTGGATTATGGCACATTACAAAAAGTGTTTTCATTTTATTTCAGATATAATGTGTTTAACAATTCATTTGAGAGTAAACAAGTGTAATGACGTAGGTTGGAGGTGTGTGCTATGGCCTGATGTGTGTTCAGGGGTTCTTGTCATTTGTTTAAACTGGCCAGTACGGTAGAGAGTCGGCTTCCTAGCCAGTAGTTCTGTGGTTCAATGACGTGTATGTTGCCTTCCTTCAAGCAACATGGAAAATACATTAGCATATTAAATACAGAGGAGTCAGAGTCCAAAGTACTGGAAACTAAGGAGTCGAAGGATTTATCTACCGACTCCACAGCCCTGGTTTTTCCTAAATTGCATTTTCAGTTACAATATAATGACTCCTTTTGATGCGATGGTTAGCTTAGGGTGCAAGTTTGTAGTCATAACTAGAATTAGATTGATTCAATCCAAACAGACCTTCACATACTTACTAGCACAGTAAATGGACAAATCTTTTTTTTTATTACATCATTCCAGTAGATTTCCTTCTACAGAGGAGGAGTGAGTCCTCTCCCCTTATGTGAACATTTGTTTACGCTTGCACATCATGTATACCACATACACATTAGAACAGGTCATCCACCTGCACCTAAGCATGTTTGGGACTGGCCAGTACTTGGATGGAAGACCTTGGGTTGCTGTTGGAAGTGGTGTTGGTCAGGCCCTATGGTGTTAATGTGGATCCCAATGTACCAGTACAGTGATGGGGGACACTGCTGTAAAAATGGCACTGTCCTTTGGATGAAACATAAAACTGAGGTCCTGACGCTCTTTGGTCATAACGGATCCGTGGGCATCCTTCATAAAGAGTGGGGTGTATGCTGATGTCCAGGCTAAATTGTCCACCACGATCTAGTCATTCTGGCCTCTAACTGGCTATCTCTCTCACCACTTCACCACCCAACTGCTAATCTGAGGTGGGTGTATTGGTGTGAAAATCACTGCCATTGCATCATCCAGGTGGATGCTGCACATTAGTGGTGATTGAAGTGGCTTTGAGTAATGAGAAGAGCTATATAAATGTAAAGAATTATTATCTACTCTAAATATTAACTTGCAGTATTTTACTTTTAAAAATCACTGCTTTGTGTGTGTACTGTTGTTGTTCCTGGTGTGTCAATATGTGTGGGTGTGTTTTTAAGAACTCTTTTAATTGAGACTTGGTTTTTAGAAAAGGTTAATGTATTTGTTTAAATTGTTTATTTTTATAGTACCTTTCTCAGAATGCAGGCTTCGAGCTGTTCATTTTTACAACTATAGTACAAAATGAGTAAAGTTTTAAACATTGCAACTTTTACTATGCCTACGAAAGGCATTCACTCCCTTAGGTTTTCATGTTTTATTGTTATATTACATTGAATCACGGTGGATTTAATTTGGCTTTTTTGGTAATGATCAAAAGAGACTTGAATGTCAAAGTGAAAACAGATCTCTGCAAAGTGATGTAAATTATAAATGCAAAATAATAGATCACACAAGTCAGTATTTAGTATCTGGTGCTCCCTGTCATTTTCCTGTTTTTTTGTAAAAATGCTTAGCCTTTTATGAAGTCCAGCTCCAAATTCTCAACTGGATTGAGATCTGGAATCTGACTTGGCCATTTCAGGACATTAACATTGTTGTTGAAGTCATTCCTGTTAATGTTGGCCTTCTGCTTAGGGCCGTTGTCTTGCTGGAATACAAATCTTGTCCCAAGGTGCAGGTTGGTACAGACCGCATTAGGTTTTCCTCTGTATTTAACTCCATTCATTTCACAAGTCTGGTGGCCTTGCTGCAGAGATGCTGCCACAGCCATGCTTCATGGTAGTGATGTGTTTTATTACGAAGTGTAGTGTTTGGCTTATGCCGAATGCTGCATTTTAGTCTGATGGCGAAAACCTCACTTTTAATTAAAGAGGTTGAATAGTTGTGTGTAATTTTAATTTAGATCACTTTGGCTTTTTGTGCAGATCAGTGTCTAAAAAGCCAAAATAAATTGACTGTGATTTATAACCATAATGTGTGAATCTGTCCACAGGGGTGAATACTTTATAGTTACAGTACTGAGCACATCAAGGCACACACATATACAGTGGAACCTCGGGTCACGACCGTAATTCATTCCAAAACTCTGGTCACAACCTGATTTGGTCGTGACCCGAACTAATTTCCCCCATAGGATTGTATGTAAATACAATGAATCCGTTTCAGACTGTATGAACTGTATGTAAATATATATATATTTTAAAGATTTTTAAGCACCAAATTAGTTAATTATACCATAGAATGCACAGCGTAATAGATAGATACTTTATTAATCCCAAGGGGAAATTCACATACTCCAGCAGCAGCATACTGATACAAAAAACAATATTAAATTAAAGACTGATTTAAAAAAAAAAAAATGCAGGTAAAACAAAATAGATAGAAAGGTAGAATAATAGTACAGTAATCCCTCGCTATATCGCGCTTCGCCTTTCGCGGCTTCACTCCATCGCGGATTTTTTGCTGGTTTGCGGATTTCTGCGGACAATGGGTCTTTTAATTTCTGGTACATGCTTCCTCAGTTGGTTTGCCCAGTTGATTTCATACAAGGGATGCTATTGGCAGATGGCTGAGAAGCTACCCGGCTTACTTTTCTGTCTCTCTTGCGCTGACTTTCTCTGATCCTGACGTAGGGGGATTGAGCAGGGGGGCTGTTCGCACACCTAGACGATAAGGACGCTCGTCTAAAAATGCTGAAAAATTATCTTCATGTTGCTATCTTTTGTGCAGCTGCTTCCTGAAACGACATGCTGTACGGTGCTTCGCGTACTTAAAAGCTCGAAGGGCACGTATTGATTTTTGTTTGAAAAACAAACTCTGTCTCTCTCTGTCTCTCTCTCTCTCTCTCTCTGCTCCTGATGGAGGGGGTGTGAGCTGCCGCCTTCAACAGCTTTGTGCCGCGGTGCTTCGCATACTTAAAAGCAAACAGACCTATTAATTTGTTTGCTTTCCTCTGTCTTTCTGACAGACTCTGCTCCTGACGCGCACTCCTTTGAAGAGGAAAATATGTTTGCATTCTTTTAATCGTGAGACGGAACTGTCATCTCTGTCTTGTCATGGAGCACAGTTTAAACTTTTGAAAAAGAGACAAATGTTTGTTTGCAGTGTTTGATTAAAGTTCCTGTCTCTCTACAACCTCCTGTGTTTCTGCGCAAATCTGTGACCCAAGCATGACAATATTAAAATAACCATATAAACATATGGTTTCTACTTCGCGGATTTTCTTATTTCGCGGGTGGCTCTGGAACGCAACCCCTGCGATGAAGGAGGGATTACTGTAAACTAAATGTAAAAACATTGAATAACACTGAGAAAACTAACCACTTGCTGTAATCACTTTTTTTTTTTTAGTGAGATTTAAGCACAGGGAAAAAATGAAAATTTGAAAAATCCTTAATTTATGCAAAAACTAACCATAAGCAACCCAAGAAAACTAACCTTGCATGAGTCTAGTACTGGCATGAAGGAAGTGAGGAGGAAGAACTAGCCACTCGTAGAAGGATAGTTTTGCAGCAAATCGCCACGAGTCTTCCTGGCTTTCTTGCATAACATCGCCTCACTTACGCTGTCCACTGCAAGTTGCTTCTTGTTGAACCACACTAGCAACAGTTTTTCCACCTCTTCCAGCACTTGAGGGCTCTGTTTGGTTAACACTGTAACTCATTTTGCAACATCAGCTGCTTTAATGGCCTCTTTCTATTTAGAATAGTCGAAATCGTACATTTTGACTTCTTATACTCGGCATCAAGATCAGTAACACGAACGCCACGCTCATACTTTTCAATAATTTCTTTAATTCGATTTCAGTTATCTTCTAACCTTCTCACCAACACTACCACTCTTCACTTGCTTAGAGGCCATGGTTAATTGCAAAATTAATGCAAAAGCACACAAAATACTGTAGAGCACAAAGAGTTCACAGCGAATGCACGCAGGTCTGACAGAGAACAAAGTACAGGGAGAGACTGAACACGTGCGGAAATCATTGACGCGTATGAACCAGAAGGGAAACTGGCTTGTTCGTCACCCGAGTGTGTGGTCGTGAACAGATGCAAAAGTTTGGCTAACTTTTTGGTCATAACTCGGATTTGTACGTTTCCAAGACATTCGTGACCCGAGGTTCCACTGTACTCCTGTCTGTCCCGTAACCCAGCCCAATCCACAGCCCCCCTTGCTTATTTGAGTTCAGCGTTTGTACGGAGTGTGAGGTAGCAAGTAGTCCCAGACACATTAGTGGTTAAATGTGATGTAGGGTGCTAATCTGATCATTGCTAGCCCCACATGGATTTAGACTTGCTTGACTATCGTCACTGCAAATTTGATCATCTAACAGAGTGAAAGCACAGTTTGAGTTATTGATCCAAACAATGCTGAATCAGTTGTTTCTGCTGCAGGAACTCACTGCTTATTATCTTTAAATAAAATAGGCCCTTTTATTAGGTTAGTAAATGGAAGACAACGTTCCTGGTTTATGCAGTTCCAGGAAAACTCGTTTACTCTGCCCTCCCACAAACCACCACAACTGCATCACAGGTAAATTAGGTGGCACAGATGCATCTCGGAGGCAACAACTTGAAACGTTTAAAACATTTAGACTAAAGGGATTTGCCTGGCCTATGTATGATAAGGAAAAATGAAGCATGAAAAGTAGGGATGTATGAGTCAGGGGAATATATCTAATCTGATATTTTTGTGATAGATAAATTGGAAATCAAATTGCATTAATTTTTAAGTCGGGCATCAGTTCAATATTTTCTGTGTAATAGATTTAAAACATGATTGCCATATGAGATACCATCAAAACATTAATCGTTTTATGCATGTTTTATTGCAAGGATGACTTATTTATTTTTAATTGGCATAGAACAGTCAAAGAACGAACAATTACCACCAAAGTTGTGACTTGTGGTTCAGGAGCAGCATCTAAATATTGCACAATTTGTAATCCATAAAACATTATTTACTGATATCCATTATTTAGCTTATAATTGACCAGCCACAGAATAATAAATAAAAAAGTGATTTCTAAATATAATAGCACTAGAATCTAAATCTTGCACAATATCTAATTATTGCATTCAAATAAAGAATTTGTAGATAATCAGCATTTATGTTTTGAACCCCCACCTAAATGCTTGCCACTATAGCAGGGGAGTCGAACTCCGGGCCTGGAGGGCCGCAGTGGCAACAGGATTTCATTCTAACCCTTTTCCTAATCATTGAGTAGTTTTCACTGCTAATTAACTCCTATTCCCTTCATTTCAATAGCCCTGTTTTTAAGGATTCAGTCCTCTGAATTGATTTGTTTCTTCATTAAATGGCATCCAAACAGAAATGAGACATGAAACGAGCCAACAGATGACCAACTAAACTGGGATTTCAAACTCTAACCAATTTCACTCCACCCAGTCTCTTAATGAGAAGCTGATTCTTGCTGTTAATTAAGCCCATTATTTAATTCAATGGCTTGTTGCTGCTCTCATTCTGCCACAGCAGACATTTCCAAATTTGTTGATTTTTCTGTCATATGGTGGCTTGTTTGGCTACTAATTAAGGAAAAAGAGACAATTATGGGGCCTGAGTCAAGTTAATTAAAACTAAAGCAAAAGAAGTTAATTGACAGTAAAAACGGCTCACTAATGAAGAAGATGGTTAGAATGAAAACATGTAGCCACTGCGGCCCTCGAGGACCGGAGTTCGACACCTGTGCACTATAGGATACAGTGCAGAACAACTAAAATCTTAAAGTTGCTCCAAACAGAAGACTTACATAGTACACTCTTCCATGACACATCAACTTCTTCTCAACACGTATTGTGGTCTTTAGAGATTTTTTTGGTCAGGAGCACCAGCATATCGACCTTCGCTGGTTCTTGACATGAACGCTGACACGTGACTACATTGCCCCTCAGCACTAAACTCGTGTCTGGTATGCACAGAAATTTGCGAGCCACTTTTCTCCACATCGGAAGTTTAACATTGTGTACAAGGGATGCCAAATTAGCCAAAAATTAAGGTTCAAATATTCAAATTTTAAAAATGAGTAAATAATCAAATATATTCATACTTCGCTTAACGATGCTGGGCATAATGTACGTTTGTACTTGGTTTTTTTTTTTGTTTTTTTAAAATAATTTGATGTTAATGGCCTCACCAACTTAAGCAAACACTTCTAGTGGTACTTGGGTCATTTTAAAAGCAATCAAAATACCAAACAGCTGCAGACTATAATATCAGCACTGCCATTTTGTCTTTAAGTGTACTACTTTTGACTTGATGCTTAAACCACACAGCCTGTTTGTCGTGAAGGCACAGTCTTATCCCTCGCCCCAGTGTGTGTGCCTTGTCAGGATTTAGGCTTCTTTTTGTGGCTGCTTTTATGGCTTGCTGTTCTGACAAGGATCAAGTCAAATAATAGCCAGTCATTTTAAAAAGACCACAACATTGTGAGAAAAGGGAACAAAGTAAAATGGCAGATTGAAGGCAGACTTTGTTTTATTATTTTGGAGGTGCCCACTGCACAGTGGGCAGGCAGAGGCATGGTACATTTAATATCACGGCATTCTGGAAAAAAAAAAGGCAGGCCTTTGAATCTCCGTGGGCAGGCAGTAGTCAATATAATTTTTCTAAGTTTAAATATAGTGAATAAGTAATTTTTTTTTTTATACAAAGCACTGCTTTCAAAATAAATGAACAGCAGAGATGCTGACACGCTAATCAATCAAGTGCTACTTAAAAAAATGATTTGTAACGAGAGGTTGGTGCCGCATCACCAATGCAGTCATCTCGCACAGACGCCACTCCACTGAGTTAACCGAAGAACAGCATTAAGCCAATACCTCCAAAATTACAATAAAACCAGCCAATAAATGCATTGCCGGCTTTAGAACGTTAATTGAATGCTACCGACTGTATTAATAACACACTGGTCATGAGAATAGCACGTCACCAAGGCAAAAGAGAACATGGTGGGTACGTGTCACGCACCCTGAAAGAAATCAAAGTAAAAACTTGCTCCGCATTGCGGTCTCTTGGTACGTCTTGGTTGGTTAGGATTGCCTGTGCCCAATCAAAAACCACTTATTCACCTCTTTGTGAATCAATTTGTACTGTACGTACAGCATGTATGATTTTAGATGAGAGTATTTATTCCTCATTAACAAAATTATTAAATGGATGGCCCTAGCGAAATGTTTGGATGAGCACTGCACCCTAAAGCCCCCCACAGCGGCGGGTTGGACTTGTCAATCAGGAGCACAGCGGTGGGGCAGAGGGGGGAAAAAAAAGTTTTGAAGCAGTCTGGCTGTAAGTTTTGCTAATAAAGAAAATCACCTAAGCAAAAAGTTACAAAAAGGCCGATTTGTGGAAGTGAAGTGCAAAATACTGCAGCTTTGCACAGAGTTTCTGGAATAACACAATGCCAACATTTACGTGGGTAAAATTTAAACAGCCATTCTTTTACAATTGAATGTCCGCTCAAGACCTTTTTTTAAATTGAATTGCAGTGTTCGATTTAACAGCCCTGTTGGCCAGACACTCTGCATACATCGCAACCTTTACAATTTGATAAGCACATTGTTTCAAAATGTGATTTCAATTTGAAATCAGTTAATCGTTCAGCCATGGCGCATAGTGATTCTCCTACCCATGGTACCTTGATCTGCTTTAGAGCAAAGCAACTTAATTCTGGCTTATGGTATTTCAAGAAAGAAAAGTGCTACAGGGGACTCAAATGTATCTCTGAAAGTTCTCACTGCACAAACCGAAGTCTTGACCATACTAATTTGAATTGGCTGGGTAAGTGCTTTTGAAACCATTAGAGTAAGTTTAAACATGGGGGCAAAATTACTGACAACTTTCTATGGATACATTTTTTAAATATCAAAGTGCTATACAAGAAATGCTTTTTTACTGTGCCTCTCCAAAGAGTTTCATCAAAGTGGATGGACCTCCACTTCTAAGAATTTGCCAGCTAAGCTGCATGTGTCTTGTTTTTTTATTTGTCGTCTTTCACTGAATTTGCTCTCGTAGGTTCACACAAAAACACAAGTTTCATTTGGCACACACTCCTCTCATGCTTTCTCTAGTTTTCAGTGAGTCCAATACTAAAATAATTGTAACTCCCAATAGCACACGCATGCATCCAAATGTGTAGTTTTGTTTCTGTTCTGTTAATACTTTCAAATGATTTGTGCTGTGGAGGCTTATAAGTCGAGAGACAGTGACATGTGAAGTCAGTGCAGTCTGCCAGCAATGGAGAAGGGGAAACGGTAAAACTCAACTACTAATATACGACAGCTTTGTTTATCTGCCTCCTGCGTGGTCCTGGTAATTCGTATTTTGTAACTTTGCTTTAGCAGCCAAGACATTAGACTCCAATCTCTGAGACTTCCGCTTTAGTCCTCATCTCTGACACTCTGTGAGACTCCCAAGCAAGTCCTTTAATATATATGTGTGTGTGTGTGTGTGTGTGTGTGTGTGTGTGTCCCCAGTTGTACTTTTGCATAGTGCCTTGGGATGTTGGCTTTTTTATTTCTTTATTGAAGAAAAGGCTGGCTGTATTTCAGTTTGAGCTGCTTTTGTAAACATTATGTGGACAACGTCAAAGGAGTAGCATCTTCTCCATTTTAGTGTTTTACTGTTTGCAGTCTTTAGTAATTCTAATCAATGTCTAGGATCTGTCAGTGGTGGTGGGACTTGGAAAATACCAATCGGACTGCCCCCCCTGTTAATGTTTGCCTTGGCATATTTGTCTGTAGTGTCACTAGCAAGGAAAGTGCAATATAATCTAATAACTTTTAATTTGAAGAGCTGTATAAATGTGGGCACCTAGGATAATGGCCCCTTGTGGCAGATGGTAGAGGAGATTGCGGACATTGACACTTTCTTTTCATTTTAGCAGCTGCTGCTTACTGCACCCTCTGGTCATGCCTTTGTTTTATTTCTGTCAGCCATTTGTAAAACTGACAGCCCAGATCAAGGCACATAGTGGTACCTACAAAGATACTGGTTCTTAAATAGTTAATTTCTTTCGAAGCCTTTCCCGTTTCTCTGAAAGGCCTTTAGTTCATAACATCACACTGATTATCATCATGGAAACTTCTGACTGCCATTAAGCCTCGGCCCGGGAGTGGCACTTAGGCTTGGCAGGGAGGGGGGAAACTGAACTGAAACTGTGACGGCCGCTTTCTCCTTAGACTAAATGGAGCTCTTGTTTTCTTATTTAGCTGCCTTTTTTCCACAGCACAAGTTTACTCAGATTTCAAATATACTAAGTGAGAGACAAAAATAACCGGATTAGTAAAAAAAAAAAAAAAGATTAATAAATGAATTAGAGCATTCTAAACATTGTCACCTTCTATATACTCCTCCTCCTGATCTCTACACCAACTCAATACATATCTTCCATTGATTGAAGCAATGCTGGAAGTCTTTTTGCTTGAGGCTGTTCAACAGGCTTGCCGTTTCTGTCATCACTTCATCCATTGAGGAAAAATATCATCCCTTCAGGTCACTTTTAATTTTCGGGAGCAAGTAAAAATCACAGGGAGCTAAATTGGGTGAATAGGGAGGATGATCGAGGACAGGAATGGTTTTTGTCAGTCAAAAACTGCTTTATGGAAAAAGCATTGTGTGCAGGAGCATTGTCTTGTCTCGCTGTTTGCTTTTTTTCACCCGACATTGTCGCGGCAACTCGTGTAACGATTTGTTGTGCAAATACTGACTGGGCTCTTCACAGAATATACCTGGCCGGTCCGTGGTTTGAGAGGGCATGAAGGAGGGGATATAGTCCTATGAGTCGCGTCCAGCCGACCTCCAGACGGTTTTCCAGGAAAGCCCCAAGCCCAGTCCGGTTATTTTTCTGTCTCGCCTCGTATTACATGTATGTTTATATAGGAAATTAGAATGACGCCTTTAAGATTCCTGTTACTTTAAGTGAATTGTGATAAAATTTAAGAAGGCAAATCTTGACTCTTCTGAGCAGTCAAGTGGATTTATTGTCATACCATCAGCAAATATCAGCATACAGTGGCATGAAATGCTCTTCTCCAGGGCCGCTGTGCAACATTAACACAGGACAAGTGCTGTACTATCTCAATGCATAATTCGCCAGTCTCCTCACTCACTCACTCACGTCCGTCCGAAGCCGAATGCGCAGTTACCTTCTGCGCAGCTGCCCGAAAAACTTTACGAGACCGACATCGTGGCAGGCGGCGGATTTATGGCCGCGAAAATTAAAAGAGAAAGGCGACTTCGATTAAAGCTCTAGAGGCCTGAAAGGTGATTTCGACTACAGCTCGAGGCCTAATTACGCATTCATTCAATACACCTATATCAGGTTTGTGGTGCTTATACTTATTATATATTATACTATTCCACTCGTGCCCGTTTCATCTTACGTTGTCGAAACGGGCTCTTTGTCTAGTAAATCTCGATATATAATCTTCATTTGGATCTTGATCTTTTTGTCCGCGAATGAATTAGAAGAAGCACTAGATGGCAGTAGAGAGAGAGCTAAAACATAGTCATTGCATTAAGAATCTCCTCCAGGCTTATAGTACTGAAGACTGTAGTACTCCAGTCACACCTCAAAACACAGACATTCAAACTAAATAAATTGTGCTTTAAATTAACTAATCTTTATATATAATCTTCATTTGGATCTTGATCTTTGTTTGTCTGCGAATTCCACACATGCGTAGACCACCTTCCAGTTTAGTACGTTGTTGTTACTCACGGATGTCAACAATGTGCCGGAATAACGAAAGGGGTGGTGGACAGTGTTACGCTGGTTAGCTCCTGAGGCCTGGTTAGAGAATGAGATTGCCGAAGATAAAAGGTACGTGCCTATGTAACATATGAATGAAAGAAAGACAGTGGGTAAAATGAATGACAACGTAACAGCACGTTCCGGAAATTATTATTGTTACGTTGTAGCCGGCGAGTGCTGCTCGTCTCACAGTTGTACCTTGGCTTACTCACATGTCAGTGAAGTGATCCCTATTTATGCTTTAAAGAGCCTGGATGCCTATGTGTCCCCCTTTTATAACCATTGCTCCGTGTACAAAGCAACCTGCGAGATTGGAGAAAGGTTGAGAAGAGATCGTGAGAGGAAACAACAGCGTCGTGAAAACGAGTCGGACTGTGAACAGAGAGAATCAGAAATGCTCCTCCACCACCACATAATTACTATTCGGACAGTGGTTCCGAGTAGGCCGTTCCTATCGAATTAATGTCCAAGGGTTTTGTTTTGTAATTTTGTTTCCCTTATAAAAAATCATAATGCTGTGCGATGAAGGGCCCAGCTCACGACTGGCAGCCGCGTTTAAACAGGGAGCCCTTCACAGACAACTTTAACACGCGCAACGTAGTTGGGCGCACATGGCTAGTAGATAAATAATAGGTAAATGAATGGACCATGATAATTAGAAATAAATAGTAATAAATAACAGCTAATTGAAAAAAGTACTAAAAAGTGTGACAAATCTACAGATTAGAAATAAGCTATTAGGAGCAAATCTCGGGGGGTCATATAGAATTCAGAGTCCAGACAGCAGAACTGGTTCACATGCTAGAGATCTTCTGCCAAATGGAAGTGGGACAAAGAAGACCGTAGGAGAGGTGGGAGTTGGTCCTTCACAATGTGATTAGCACTTAAGAACAATGTCTTTAAATGGAGGACAGAGAGGTCCCAGTAATCTTTTCTGCTGTGTGCACGGTTTGTTGTAGGACCCTGCAGTCTTGACGGTGCTCTAGTAGAATGTGGTGAGAATAGGGGGGGACGTAGGCCTGCTTTCTTCCACTGAAGGAAGTGGAGATGCTGTTGCATGTCCTGGCTATGGACGTGGTGTTAATTGGCCAAAGGAGGTCCTGTGCCAGGTGTACACAGCACAGTTTGGTGCTCTTGACCAGCTCTACCACAGCATCCTCGATGTGCATTGGGATGTGGACAGTCGGTTAGTCATTTAATGTCATATTTTTGGTATATGAGTATTGTTTCTGAAATTTTTGGTCCTGTCCATATCAGATGCCTTTTCCTGTTTGCTTGTTCTTTTAACAGTGCATTCCTGCCAATAGACTACTGTAGACACACACACACACACACACCGAGCTACCCACACAGAGTTGTGGTGCTGTTTATAATTAACAATGAAAACCACGGCCTTCAAGTTACCAGGACCTTTGGAATTCAGTACCTCTTTTGTTTTGGCACATTAAGGCCTGTTTGTTTCTTATCTCTTTATTTTCTGTACCTTTGCACATTGCTTCCTCATTTGATGTAATGCACAGGTGACTGGCACATGCAGCTGCTTCCTCTGCTCTCTGCTTTTTGCTCCCAGCGCCAGACTCCTTGCAAAGAGGAAAACACACCTGCAAATATACCACTTTCCGTAATGTATTCCATTTTACATTCAGAAAGATTGGTTAACATTATCTGTTCTATTAACAATAAATTCAGTTCTCTTAAGGAGATCTTATCAACCAAGAAATAATGTAAAACAGGATGGCATTGGTGTGGGACTTTGTAAAAATGGGATGGAAGCGTAGGAAAATAGCAGAAACAATAATTCGTTTGACACCCAAGCACACTCTACTTTTAGAGTAAAGCACTTGTCCTCTTTCTTTATATGCACCTTTGCTCTTGAACATTTAATCAAGGGGGGAGTTGATTTTGAGCTTCTGAACAAGTGCACTGCATGTACCCTCGTTCTACAGTGGGGGATCTCCTGTGCCTGACAGGCAATCAGAGTGGTTGACATGAGGCATTTTTGTAAGCAATTAGTGAAGATGTGAGCAGCTCGGGATAGCTGAACCTGTTGGGGAACGTTGTGTTTGTTACACTTGCTTCATGTCTGGAGTCTGACAGCAGCATTTTTATAGTGTTTTTTGAAAAGTGCAGTAATTCAGTTGGGAGACGTGAGTATCTCTACATCGGAAGAAAAGACAAAGGGCCTGATGCTTCTTAAGTGGTGGAGACATCCTGAGTGCTGCAGAGAGGTTTCATTCATTTTTGATAAGTTGCTGCTGCTTCCAACCCCGAACCCTGTGTGTGTGTGTGTTTAAATAACAGAAATGTCTGCTCCGCAGCTAATGATGGGAAAAGTTTTTGAGAGATCTACTAAGGCAGGGTCATGGTTTTTAGGCTGCTTTCTGTAGAATCTCCAGTACAGGTTTCTTGGTGTTGGACTGCAGGAAGTTGACAGACATCATCATTCTGTGACGTTAGCACTGTATTTGGAGTTTGTTGCTCTGTAGAATGCCTAGCGGCTCCCTCATCCTTGACTTGCAATACTATTGAATTCTGTTCTGATTGGCTTCTCCACTGTTACTGCATTAACTGGAAAGGGAGTTAACAGTAAGGCAACCATCAGTTACGGAAAAAAGTAAATCATCTTAACAAGCAAGCAAAAGCAGAAAAGGAGAAGTCTGATTAAACTGTGAAATAGCGAGTGTCACAGTGCAACTTGTCATCCCTGTGAGGGAGGACAGAACATCTAGATAGATAAGATAAAGTTTAGGATACATCGCTGAGCTCAGTGCTAGTGGTTAGGCCAAGTTTCACTTTGCTTGACTGGTTTGTTTGTGAGTCCATGTGACTACACACATATACTGAAACTCAAAACAAATATACTTCCCTCCAAAAGTGGCTCAGCTGTGTTTAGAGATGGCTAAACCAAGTATCTCTGAACACTCAAACTGGATATGTTCACTGTGATGATGCTTTTCATCACTCTAGTTTATTTATTTATTTATTTGTTCTTTATTTCGCCTTATACAATTTCTTTTATTAGGAATTTGTTTGTTTTCGCATACCCCTTGGGGTCAGAGCGCAGGGTCAGCCATTGTACAGCGCCCCTGGAGCAATTACAGGTTAAGGGCTCAAGGGCCCAGCAGAGTAGGATCTCTTGTGGCAGTGGCGGGGATTCGAACCGGCAACCTTTTGGATACCAGCGCAGATCCTTAGCCTCAGAGCCACCACTCCGCCCTATGTGTACATGAAGTAAATTTTTATTTATTTATTTTTTTAAAAAAGACCCAGGAAATTATAGTGCAGTGCTGAGCAGGCATATGTCACATTGACGCAACCTGGTTTCATCGCACAGCTTGTGACCGTGTGGCATGATTTACCCTGACAGACTTCCCAAAGTCTCTCTGCTAAATATAATCACATTTTTGTTTACTTAAAGAATTTATTGTGAACCATGGAAGTCTTCTGTGATGCGCTGTTGTAAAGTCACATTTGCCAAACAGCTGCATTTAAATGTCTCTGTGAAGTTCACTGCTGTACGTCAATGATGACAAAAGTGTAGGTGTTGTGGATGTGTTTTTGCTTTCCTTTCTCCCATTAACATATTCTGAAATACCTGCACTCTGTGCCACATTAAACTAACATGAACCTCTTTGACTCGCTCTATTTATTTATTTGTCCGTCCATCCATCCATTGTCCAACCCGCTATATCCTAACTACAGGGTCACAGGGGTCCGCTGAAGCTAATACCAGCCAACACAAGGCGCAAGGCAGGAAACAAACCCCGGGCAGGGTGCCAACCCACTACAGGGTGTGTGCGCACACACACACACACACACACACACACACTAGGGACAATTTAGAATCGCCAACCCACCTAACCTGCATGTCTTTGGATTGTGGGAGGAAACCCACGCAGACACCGGGCGAACATGCAAACTTCATGCAGGGAGGACCCGGGAAGCAAACCTGGGTCTCTTAACTGCAAGGCAGCAGTGCTACCCACCGTGCCATTTATTTACTTTTGTATTGCTACCCAGAACATGTCCTTATGATCCCATAAGCCTACTTTGTTTAACGTTTTGCTTTGTTTATTTTTCAGGGCTCTATCCAAACCTTCAAGAGCTCGGTGAATATATGGGGCTGAGCCTAAACAGTGATGAGGTTCAGAGGAATCTTGCACTGGTCCCAGCATCTGATAATGTAAATATTTGTTGTGTGACAAACACTTTTCATCATCTCTTGATATATTTATACTTGATAAGGATAATATGTAGTAATAAAGTCTAAATCCCATATAGTATATAGACTTGTTTGTTTTAAGTCAAAGTTGGTCATATTTTGTTAAGTATGAGCTGCTGTTTACCGTTATTTGTTAAAGAAAGAAAATGTTTTCCAAGCAGTAAACAATCTAAAAATGTTTTGCTAAAGGACAGGACACCATGTTTTTCATTATACAGTTAAACCTCAATTATCCATCACTCAATTCACCAACCTGTCTCTGTCAGGGCTAAAGGGGAAAAAAAAAAAAAAATGATGCATGCCAGCGCCTACCTGTTACTGTGCTACTACTGCTGTGTGGTACACTGTGAGCCATGCTGCACTTTGGGTCAAGTCTCCCTTGTGCTAGTGCGTAGTGTTCTTCCCCAGCACCACGCGTCATGCCGCATTTTGAAATTTGTGTCAGTTGTATGCCTTCACTTTTAATATTCCGTAGCTTTTCTCTTTTTGTTATAATGAATCTACTATACATTGTTACGGCTGATAAACATTGGAAATGTCACAAAAAACTGAAATTATTAAACATTTACGAAATGGTGAAAGTGCTTAAAGTATTGCTTCGATTTACAGAGTAGGAAGGACAACAGTGAACGATATAAAGCGCGTTGCTGACAAAATTGAAAAAGTGTTCAATATGGAAACCCCTAATGGCAATGTTGTTTTTTTATTAATGTTAATATATTAATGCTCTTCTGTACTGTCACTTTCTTGTTCAGTTATGTTAGTATTGTGATGTGCTGTGGGAAGCAGAAAGGGTGGAATGAATGCTGCAAGTGATGGGACTGGGTAAGGAGCAGACAAGAGAAGTTAAGAGGAAAAGGAAGTTGCAATGGAAAGATGTTTTGAGTGGAGAGTCGGGAGACAATTAGCAGGTATAGAGAGAGGCAGAACATGAGTGGCAAGAGAGAAACTGATTGGTAGGGAAAGCTTTCTTTTATTGTTTTGTCGGTGTGCTGTGTAAGACAGGGCACCGTCTTGTTACAGAAGTAAAACGTAGAAAACTCCAGTACCTTTTGAGTTGTTTATTACGCTGGTCGTTACAATATTAAATGAATTCATTTTGCTAATACTATTTTATTTTTTGTTAATATAGTTTTGTAAATAAATACGACTAATTGCTAAACTAATCTACAGTATATCATTTTTAAAGTAGCTGTTCTGTTATCTGTCATTTCTCTTATCTGTTATGGCCTCGGTCCCATCCCCTGATGGATAATCAAGGTTTTACTGTATATTTAGAAGATACTAATTGAATAAACATCACATACCTTTTTGTTTAATAGCTCCTTATTTCAGTTTAGAATAAGTGGTAGGCGTCTTCTTTCAAATGTTCCTTGGAAGACTTGATTTTATTTTGCCCCAAATAAAAACTCCTTAGTGATTTGCATTTAAATCAGCAGTATATTTGTTTTTGTTCTACAGCAGGTGGCCACTAGATCATCATCTTCCAGCAACATGGTTTGCCCAGTAACTGGGAATGACGTGGGCGTCCGCAGAGCTGAGATCAAGCAGGGGATACGAGAAGTAATCCTCTGTAAAGATGAAGATGGCAAAGTTGGCCTCCGATTGCGTAACATTGATAATGTAAGTGAAAACCTGGACATTGCTTAAAGTGTGACATCATCGGTGGTTGGATGTTGTATTGCATTCATGCAGCACTTATTGCTTTTCACTGTGGTGTCTCTTGATATTTGCATTGTGGAGGTTTTTTTTTCCCATCTTGCTTGACCCTTGAGAACATCTAGAACAGATAAATGAAATTTTGAAGTAAATGTGTTAAGGATGTATGCTTTTCCCTTGAAGAAACAATGCACAAGGACAACATTTCACAGAAAACTCTACACTAAACATCAGTTACTATCCCCCAAACCCCCAAGAATAAAAACTTTAAAGGCCAGTTTCTTTATTGAACAGTAATGTTAAAATTTTGGTCTTGGCTCTAGCACATAAGTTAGCGAAGGTAATGTTTTTTTTAAACATTAATTTCACAAGATGAAACACAGGATTGGTTGATGACAGACATGTTCCATCAAGTATGTGAGTAATGTTAATGTGCTGCATACCCTGGTCGCAGCAGAGCTCCTGATTTATTGATGTCTTTGGGTGTAGAAGAGCGCTTTGCTAGAGTCCTGTGCTGAGGTTTATTTACTACATTGGATAAATTATTAGGTCCCAGCCCTGAAGACTCATTCCTTATGAAGACTACACATTCTGATTAGTTTGTCCCATGTCACCAGTTTTATTTACATCGCCATTGAACACCTTGCCATCTGTTTAGATAGAAACTGTATAAATCCAGACGGAAACTTCAGATTTGGCAGAATTTTGTTTGTGGAAACACCAAGAGATTTGTGAAATGGTAACCGGTCTAGAACAACACATCTCTCTGCAGGTATCTTCTACTTTACTTCACTGAGCCCTACTCTTTATTCTTTTACATGTGCTAAATGCATTAATGAGATACACTGACATTTAGACATTTAACCGTATTTCTGTGAGCTTCCATGCACATCAATTAAATTTGGTCAGTTCTTCTTCTGTCTTCCTGTTTTTCCACACGATTAAGCAGATTTCACAACAATTTACAGGTAAATCAAAATAAAGAACTCCACAATCCTATATTTATTGTGATTGTCATGATATATAATTACAAAAAGTGGTGGTTGCTGCATTCCATTTAGTACCAAACCAAGCAAGCTTGATGGATCGAATGATCTCCTCTTGTTTGTGAAACTTCTTGTATTCTTTCACACAATTGCTGACTCCCTGTGACATATTTGATGCCATCTGTGGTCATTTAGTACGTCTCCATCCTGCACAAACCTAACGCTTTGAACACTTGTTTGTAAGAGCTTTAATATTTTGATAACTTATTTGCTATCAATTAGTCGGCACAGCAATTGTGAGGCAAGCCTATGACTTGAACGTTCATTAAAGTGGCAGTGGCTGGCAAGTCAGCATCTACCGCTTAATGTTTCTGGGCTGCCTGCCCTTTGCACCAATTGACATGTATGCCTCTTCAGGTTCTGTCGGCATTTCTTACAATTTCCTTGATTTAAGGGAAAAAGGTTGGTTTATGTCTGATGCATGGAATATTCTGGATTACAAGGTCTGGTGTGTGCTTCTGGCAAACCCTCCTTGACATGCAGGTCTAGATGTGTCACCTGCTGCAGCTTGGCATGAGCTTTCATTGCTAAGCCAGTCAATCGCAGTACTTGGCATTCAGCATTCCAACTCGATTACTCATGGCCGTGTCTTAGCTGCTGTGCACTGAAGTAATGTGATCCATGATGACTGTGCTGAAGTGTTAATCCGATGGTTTAGTGAGAAAGCAGAGTCTGTCCTCTGAGTGTGTACACAGCTTGAGAATTTCCAAGAGAGAGGCATTTTAGTTGCAGTATTTATAATTTGATGGCATATCTTAACTCTCTTATGTTTTTCATACTGTGTGGTAATGAAGGACTTCAATTCATTCAACAGGGCATTTTTGTCCAGCTGGTTCAAGCAAATTCCCCTGCTGCCTTAGCTGGTCTTCGCTTTGGCGACCAGGTCTTGCAAGTCAATGGTCAGAATTGTGCTGGCTGGAGTTTGGACAAAGCACACAAGGTTCTGAAGGCATCACCCCAGGATAGAATTGAGTTCATCGTCCGAGACAGGTAGGTGTTGGATTTTATGCAGTCCTTCCTGAGAACGTGTATGTCAATTCATTCCTTGTAACGATGTTACAATGGACAGGGCGGTCACTCAGTAAGCCTTTATTTTAAACCGAGGCTTTCCCCAGTGAACACCGTAGAGAGGTGCTGGAGCTCTCTGCTCTTATAAAGCCCAAGTGACGTTCCGAAGGTCACACGGTGGACAGAAGACCAGTAGCTTTGGGGCTTGAGGTCTGATTTCTTGGCTGTTTTGTCTCCTGCAGTCAAGTCTCATAAACTAAAGATGTGCACTTGGCAGTGGGGCCGCTCTGTGCCATTCAGAATTGTGTTATCTGTGGGGATATCCTCCTTCCTTCATGGCCTCCTGTGGAGAGATGCCAGAGTACTCTGGAATTTAAAAGTGAGCATGATGGGTGTGCTCCAGGGGTCTTGGTGGGTTTGCTTTTCTTGCATGTATCATAGGCTCTTATGATAATACAGTGTGTGTGTGTGTGTGTGTGTGTGTGTAAGGGAAAATATGGCCTAAGATTTAGGCAAGCTTGACCAGACACACACACACACACAACTCTGTAAGGGTGACAGTCTGTGGACATGATATCTCAAAAACAGATTAGTCGCTCTGAGTGAACCCTGGTGCAGTTATTAGCGTTCTAAAATGATTACAAGCAGAATTACTATACTAGCTTTTGCATTACAGATTATTTTATATTTTTGCATTCATTGGATTGCGTTATTTTACTGCTAAGATCCCAGCTTTATGTAGGGAAGGTCAAGGGTCATACACATCAACTCTGACACAGCGCAGAAACCCACCCTGGAATGGAGGGCAGGCTGTTAGTGGGCATGAAGTCGCTGCTGTAGTTACAGTTTCAGCACGAAACAGGATGGCATCCTCATGCTGCAGTAGACTGTGGGGCTGTGGATGACATCAGTGAGCCTGTAACTGTGCCTGTACTCTAATGGGACTTGCGTGACGTGTATTGTTCTTCCAGAGGGGACAGCATATGACATTTTACATATTTAATGGCCACTCCCAGGTGCTGCCAGGCCACTTCACAGAATCCTCCATCACGCCCTGGGCTTGCTTAGTCCTACTAGTACCGAAAGCCTCTCCACTCGATTCTCTTGATTTTGAGGTCCTGTTAGATTGTGGTGCTCCTCACCCTGTGGCTGGGTGTGGCACCATTTAGAGGTGTACGTTGTGTACGTTGATCTGTTCCTCAAAATTTTTATATGTAATTTAATTTCCTGTATGTTGGAGTAAATGAGTGGAGGTGTCCCATTGAATGAATTGCTGAGTAGACACAGTCACGTGGGCTTAGCCCAGAGATGCTGGTAGTGGCGATCGAGCTCGGGGCTGCTGGTCTACATGGCAACCTTCTTCAGCCAGCTACACTATAGAACAGGGATCCTCAAATCACAGTCCTGGAGGGCCGCAGTGGCTGCAGGTTGTTGTTCAACTCTGGTTTTGTTAAATTACTGGCAAGGAAAGGTTTCTAATTAATTTCAAGGATTCTTAGAGCTTTAACTCTGCGATGTCAGGTCGTTCTCTTATCCTCGGTTTTCTTCCCCTTTCTAAGGATATCATCCAAATGATGTGAAGGCTAAAATGGAGGAGTAATTCTCAATCCTTCACTTTTTTTTGTCCTTCACTTTTCTCTGAAGTATTTAATTAAACCCAATAGTGTACAATAAATACACAGAGAGGTGTAAATGGTAACAAGCTAAATGGAGAAATGCTGGACTCTTTTGTCATTTGCATGTTTTTGCTAATTAGGAGCAATTAAAAACTACAAATACGGCTGTTTAAGACTAAAATAACCAACAAGGGGTCCAGATCTTAACAAGCAAGACAACTAAAGTGAAGCAATAAGGGCTCCTTATTAAGTAACTGGGTTGGAACGAAAACCTGCAGCCCTCCAGGACCGTGATTGAGGACCCCTGCTATAGAAGAACTCCTTCAGCAGCCAGTTGGGGCTCTAATGGTGAGGGTGCCCCCCACCTCGTGGCAGTCTGCCTCACTCTCTCTGCTGCACTTGACCCTCCCATTTCAGCAGCCTGTCTTCTCTGTAGTTCCCACCATTCTGTTATTCAGGTCCTGCTGCTGCTGCCACCACCTCAGAGCCACCTGCTTCACCTCTGTGGACGCGAAATGGGAAGAGGTACGACTCGGCGTGATTTCCAGCCAGTGACAGAAAGGACAGGTGGATTTGCTGTTAGGACCCCGTGCCAGTTTTGGTCCGTCATTGTAGAATGTCACAAGTGTCTGGCTTTACTGAGTCTCTATGTCCCTTTGCTAACTGTTGTTGTGTTTGCCCAAAACCCTCAAACCCCAAATGGACTTTGTGTAACTGTACACGTTTCCTCTAGGCCATTCCAGCGTACAATTACAATGCACAAAGACAGCAGTGGCCACGTGGGCTTCATCTTTAAGGACGGAAAGATCACCTCCATTGTGAAGGACAGCTCTGCTGCCCGAAATGGGATCCTGACCGACCACTACATCTGTGAGATCAATGGCCAGAACGTCATCGGGCTGAAGGTAAGTAAAGCGGCGGCGTTGATCTGTGCTTTATTATGGTGGCCTGTATTTCAAAACGTTTTGTCTGTTAAGAGTACATTTTCACAGTAAAACTGTTTGTGCTTTTGTAACTGTTCACACAAACTAAAGCTGTGCCTCCTTGTTTAGTTTCCTGATCTGCTCTTCCATCCATTGATCGTGATGGTAGGGTTTGTGGGGCTCAGAGCGTGTTTTGGTGCCGGTGGGGTTAGGTCAAGGGGCTAGGCCTGAATGGAGGTCAAGCTTAAGCACAACAGCAACACTGTGTGAGAATTTACAGTCCATTTGTCAGGTCAGCCCTTCAGATGAACAGATGGTCCATTTTGAGCCTCCATTAGTTAATGTGTGCTGTGCCTTTTGATTTTCAGGACTCTCGGGTCAAAGAGATCCTGGTTTCATCCGGAACTGCAGTGACCATCACCCTCATGCCAAAGTTCATCTATGAGCACATGGTCAAAAGGTAAAGCAACTTTCTGTGCCGCCTTTGTAGAGATTAGAGATTGAGATTAAGATAAACTTGTGCTGTCGCCCCGACTTTGTTTAGAATTAAAAAGTCATAAAAGGCAACGACGCAAGATCTTTGAGCACTTAAACGAACACCCACACAAATTTCTAATATGTAGCTTATAGTGAGTGATAGGCAAGAAATGTTTAATGTCGTGTTTTCATGCAGAGAGACGACAACAATGTTTCTGTTACAATTGGCGTCTTCAAGATACCAACACAGGCTAACGGCAAACAAAATCTAAAATATCTGGAGGGGATCTGTGGTTATTGGTGTCTCATAATCCCCATGTCCAGTCATCCAGTTGTATGTGCACCACATAACACCCAAAACTTTGTTAAATACACCACATCCAGAAACTGTCCTCAGACGTGATCAAACATTTTAAGTTGTAAATCCACAACCGATTATGTAGTGGTGGTCCATGAACTGTCCACTGTATCTGAAATGTGTTGCAGTCTGAGGTGTATTCTCTATCTGATCATGTAAAGCGAGTTAAAGTGCCAACTGTAGTTGAACTGAAGTACACTAACCCCCAAAGAGGTCTGAAGTCCAACCCAAGTACAAGTGTTTGGTCTCACCTCGGCACGTTCTCCTGAAGCAGCGTCGTCTTTAGTAAAAATACAAGTGTGTGGAGACGTTGTGAGCATGCGATTGGACGACTTGTACTTGTGTTGCACAATCCACAAGTCCTCTCTTTCATGGGTGTGTTGTGTGTTTGCTGCTGTCTGGTGTTGGCCATCTTATCACATCAGAATCTTCTGTTCTACATGGAAACACGAGATTAAACGAGCTGACCTGAGCTAAAACGTCAGTGTTGCCAATGTACCCGAGCCGCAGTGTGGCATCTCTCTGAGGGTCCCCTTGTTTTGTTGCACTGCTTTTGTCACATCCAGTTAGCATAATCTCTTATTAATTATAGTGAAGCACCTGTTGAAAATGCGCAGTTGCCAACGTTAGCCAAAAGTAGTTTTTAGTTCTTAATGTACAGCTCTAAATTATTTGTCATTTCTGTAAAACATTTTCACATGAACTTGTCAAGTTCAAGCCAGAGAACCTTAAGAGGGTGGGTGAGTTGGCAGCAGAGCTCCTGGTAAATGGTGTTGGTGCGCACCTCCCACAGAAGACTGGCGGAGGGCCGCAGTGGTGTAATGACCAGGGGGTGTAATAATCTCGTTGGGGGGGCTTCTGGCCTGCATCCTTAACTGTCCCTCCATCAGTTGCGGTCGGGAAGGTTTCAGGTGTGAAGTTTCAGAAGCTCCATGGTAATGCTGCTCTACCCCTCCTTCCTCAGAATGGCTCAAGGTCTTCTGAAGTCCTCAATGGATCACTCCATCCCTGACGTGTGATGGGGACGATGCCTTTGCACGATGACCTTGTATTCGAGAAGCCCTAGCCATGGAGTTCTGGATCTGTCCAAGTAGCTGCCTTAATATCAATCTTCTTGTGTGTCGGGAGGGATTTCTGCTCTGATTACAAACTTTTCAAATGCTGGCTACGTAAGATGTTTGTTTTTTGTTTGTTTTTTCCTGTTTTCAGAGTCATGTTATTAATTTACTTTGCCATTTTCACTTTGTTTATGGAAAAAAAATCTTGAGGTATATTTAGTAAAAATCTGTGGAGAGTTCCCAGTATGCATGATGGGTCCTAGAGGTTGCAGAAAGACGACATTCCAGCCAGTCAGCCCCGGTGCCATGTCCTGCTGTTGTGCATCAGCTCGACTCCTCATCGTGCGAGAATTCGTCTTGTTTTGTTTGTTTGTTCCTCTTCTCGATGTGTTGATGTTATCCTTGTTTATATCCCGGCCTGAGTGAACGAGACGGTCCCTACAAAAAAAAATGTCGATCAGTTGTGATTCCGATGTTTTGGCAGATTGAGTTGAAGTTCACCTGATGCCACCCGTCACGGGACGTGTTAATGTTAGTCCAGCACTGTTGAGATTTCTGTTCAGAGTACTAGTAACCAATCAATAATTAATCTTTTGTATTAAAGTATATATAATATTCTGTAATAAACTTTTATAGTTCAGTCAGCCACCCAAGTCGTGTGTTTGTGATTTTCTTACATTTTTTTAATAACATTAACACAAAGCACTCCCGGTGGTGCTGGACTGGCATTTCAGAAATCACACACGTTAGCCAGTGGTCCATAATAACTCCCCCTTAGCATTAACAGCAGGACGCTTGTTGGCACGTGTCACCAGCTGAAGGTCTGCCTCGAGCAGAAGTGGGCTTGACATGTTGGACATCACTGGGAGCTTAGAGAGACCTGCTCAGTGATGGAGATCGGCTGGACCAGAGCGAGACTGAGACTGAAGACGTGTTACACGTAAGAAACTGAGAGACCGAGGGCGACCACACCAAGGAGTGAAACTGAAGCAAAGAACCTTAGCTGACGTGCTCCATGCTGGTGGTTTTCAAGCCGTTTCTTGTACTGTCCAAGTAGAGGGGCGGGCAAAAGTATTCAGTCCCTTTGAACGTCCTCCGTTTTCTGCATGACCATTTCTGTTCGGTATTTTTAATGTGAACTCTTAACGCAGTTTCCAAAGTCCAAATAAACCATTTTCTGATGAAGAACAACTCCACAAAGTTCACTGCTTGCACAAGTATTTAAACCTCTGTGCTTTGGAAGCTCCAGGTTTACACAAATGACACAAAGGTGACAGTCGTAATGAAACCTAATTAGGTGCTGCTTGGGAGTCCTTTATCTCTCTCTCTGGGTACAAAACGCCCCCCGTTTGTAAGGGCCTTAGTTTGAGAAGCCACAGGACTATTTGAAAACTGCTGTCCAGGGGGTGCCATCACCTCAACCTCGAGGGTCTCTAGAAATTCTGTCGGGATGAGTGGGGAAGAATCCCTCCTGATCAATGTGCAAAACTTTGGACATTCTTACCCCAAAAGAACTGAAGCTGTTAGGGTAGCAAAAGGGTCCTTGACAAAGTAGGAATGTGTGGGGCTTGAACCCTTAGGGGCGCACACTAACTGTGGAGTTCAATATCACAGAAAGTGGATTACCTGGACTTGAGAAATGTGTTGTTACAACTCGAGTTCACATTAAAAATACTGAATGGATAGACAAGTGTACAGATCTTTGTCAGGCAGAAGACTGACGACTGTCATAAGGAGACAGACGGTGTTTGTAGTATGGCTGGTGACCAGCAAATAAATGCTTAAGTGAGGACATCACCGACTTGATGTTTCTAAGCGATCTAAAAGTCGACTGTCCACAGGTGGACCAACATGTCGTATGCTTTATTGAAGTCTATAAAGTGCTGGAAAACTGCTGTGACCCTTCAAAAGCAAAGGACAGAGTTGGCACCAACGTTCTACAGCCTGGAGACATTTGATGTTCAACTCGGTGATTGTCTTCCTTGCAGGCTTCTCTTTACATGTCACAGAAGTGCTTTTCTTAGTACTCCATCTTTTACATCGTGGGTTGGCACTCCCTGGTAACTGGCAAACCTCTTTTTCAGCACTTTTAAAAATGGGGGCTACCACCAAAGCCTGCCTGTCCCCCACCTAAACACTGAAGTGGTACGTTAGCCGCAACACTCCAACCATGCAGTGCTTTCATCATCTCATCCAGCCGAGTGGCCCTGCTGCTTCAAAGCTTTTTCAATTGCAACAGCAGCCACACGGATGGAACCAACGACAAACAAGGCTGCCGCCGATCCTCCAATGGTGTGCCCTGCAAGTTTAGCTGTTCCCTAAACAGCTTCTTCCGCCACTCATCCGTATCCCCAGTTGAGTCCCAACATTTGCCCACTTCAAGGAAGGTAAGTAAAGTGGTAGAACATGAAGCTTTAGCCGAGTGACTAGATGACTCCTAATGACAAAAGTAGGTGCAGCAGTTGAGGGGAAGCTTTGTCCTTCAGCGCAGATGTTTCATGCACATTCAGATTCAGCCCATCTTCTTTTACTGCTTGGCATTACTGGTGCAGAAGTGAAGGGGCTCACCGCCCAGCCACCTGCTGACCTGTCCACACACTCGTCAGGTCCAGCGACAGTCTGTGCCGTCCTGCTAGTTTCAGCAGCACACATCAAAACAGCAACATGGGGGATTTCTGTTGTTGGACGTTTTGCTGTTGCGAGTTTCTGGCCAAGCGGATGCCACACAATTAGCGGGTGCAAAAGTTTCTTGAATTTGAATTCAACAATTTGGTTTTACGAAATGACGTTGCGTCTCGGTGTAGTAAATGCAACACACAACTGAAATCTTTCCATGCGTTTTAATTTGGTGTCTGTTTACACAGCATAATGATTAGAAAAATGGTACAAAATGAGTGAAGTCCGTACAAAGCTGTGCTGACAACAGATGGTGGCTGCGTGGTTTTTTTATTTCTTTGCTAACATTGACAGGTACACAGACAGAGGTACTGGTGAAGCCGGCCTTAATCGTGCCAGCCTTGAGCCACACGCACACACACACACACTAAAAGAGTTCAAGGGGACAAGAGTTTGACAGTAAAACACAAAGCTGGACATGTGTGGTAAAAGGGTGACACTCCGGTGTTTATTTGCACCCCAGCATTAAAGCCAAAGTCCTATTCATTGTTATTAACAGATCTTTTAAACACCTCGCCTACAATTTCCATTTCTGTAGGAGTAGGACAGTGGGACATTACTGAGCAGATTCAGGCGTGTGACCCTGGAGCTAAGCAGGAGCTCCTGCACTGGAGTGCAGGTGGGCACAGCGGTCAGCCACCGTGAAGGACACGACCCAAAGTGGAACGCACTGTCATTAGACTGTGCCCCATCCATCTTAACTCAGAGACTTTGTTATGCATTACAGAATAAATAAAGTAATAATAAGCTAAAATTGAAGTAGTTTGGTCCAACCTTATCTTTGAGGTGGTCACTTACAGTAACTGTAAGAGTGGCAGTATTCTGTCCTCTAGGGCTACCATGGAGTACACCATGAAGAGTACAACATGAAGAAGGGCTCATTTCTCTAGTAAAGTTAACACTCGATTGACTTCAAACCCAACGCCGTCCACACACGCTGCTGTGACACTATTACATACAAACGTCTATACACTGCTCAAAACATGAAGGGAACACTTAATCCTCAGAGTCTAACACCAAGTCCGCAAAGCTTCAGGCATAGCAATCTGTCCAGTTAGGAAGCAGAAGCGATTGTCAATCGACGGCATGTTCTGTGGTGCAAATGAAAGTGACAACAGGTGACCTGGAGGGGCAACGACAAGACACCCCCAACAAGGGAATGGTGGGCACAGACAATTGCTCTCGCCTTCTCCCTCCTGACTGATTCCCCTCCTAAATGTCCTCGACACTACGGGTAGTTTGAGGCGGTACCTGCAGCTGACTCAGGTTGCAGATGTCCAGTTCCAACAGAATGGCACATCCATAGATTCCATCGCAAGATGGTCTCAAGAGCATGGAGGAGATACCAGGCGACAGGCCATACATGAGGACAGCTGGACAGGCTTGTAGTAGGACATCACTCCACCAGCTGGGCCGTTATCTGCTCCTTTGTGCGAGGAGGACCTCTGCTAGAGCCCTACAAAATGACCTCCAGCTGGCTACTGGTGTGCATGTTTCTGACCCAACTGTCACAAACAGACTCCATGAGAGTGGCATGAGGAGCCAATCTCCTCTAGTGGAACCTATACTCACAGCCCATCAGCACGTAGCTTGAGTGGCATTCGCAGACAATACCACAATTGGTGCCCTGTTCTCTTCACAGACGATAGCAGGTCTACACTGAGCACATGCAACAGACATGAAAGAGTCTGGAGATGCTGTGGTGAACGTTGTGAGGCCTGCACCATCCTCCAGCTTGACTGGTTTGGCACTGGGTTAGTGATTGTCTGGGGAGGCATATTCTTGGAGGGTCACACTGACTTCCACATGCTAAGCAATGGTAACCTGAGTGCTGTTAGATACCAGGATGAACTCCTCAGAGCCATAGTCAGACATACTGGTGCAGTGGGCACTGGGTTCCTCCTGGTGCAGGACAATGCCAGGGCCTCATGTGGGCAGAGTGTGTAAGCAGTTCCTGGATGACGAAAGCATTGATGCCATCGACTGGCCTGCACCTTCACCAGAACTGAATCCAATTGAGAACTCCTGGGATGTTATGTATTGGTGCATCTGATGCCACCATGTACCACCACAGCCGGTCCAGGATCTCACTGATGCCCTGAACCACATTGAGGAGGAGATCCCACAGGACAGCATCTGCCATCTCATCAGGAAAAGCCCAGAGGTTGGCAGTAGTGTGTATGGCCCCCACGTGCCTGTGTGCACTCTGGAGGCACATTAAGAGCTGCTGTGATGAAATTCACTTGAGTTGGCCCACCCTGTGATTTCAGTTTCTGACGGCCCACAATGGGTTGGTGAGTTTGGTTTCCGTTGACTGTTACAACATTTTGCTCTCAACAAATCGCACAGTACCACTCAGTAAAGATTTTTCATTTGAATACGTCATTCATTGAGATCCAATGTGTGATTTAAGCGTTCCCTTCATTTTCTTGGACCAGTATATGAAACTCTGAATGTGTCAATCTGAGCATTTCATAAATGACAATTTAAGCAGCAGATGGCACTGCGTCTGAGATGGGTTCAGCATCACTTAAGCCTCGACAAAATTAAAACTAAAGATCAGGAACACAGCTGATATACAGTCATATGAAAAAGTGTGGGACCCCCTCTCAGCCTGCATAATAATTAACTCTACTTTCAACACAAAAGATGAGTGGTATGTCTTTCATTTCATAGGAATATCTGAGTACTGCGGTGTTTCCCGAACAAAGATTTTTATGAAGCAGTATTTAGTTGTATGAAATGAAATCAAATGTGAAAAACTGGCTGTGCACAAATGTGGGTCCCCTTGTCATTTTGCTGATTTGAATGCCTGTCACTGCTCAATACTGATTACTTGTAACACCAAATTGGTTGGATGAGCTCAGTAAGCCTTGAACTTCATAGACAGGTGTGTCCAATCATGAGATATAAAGGGATTTAAGGTGGTCAATCGTAAGTTGTGCTTCCTCCCCTTTAACTCTCCTCTGAAGAGCGACAGCATGGGATCATCAACTCTCAAAAGATCTGAAAACAAAGATTGTTGAGTCTCCTGGTTTAGGGGAAGGCTACAAAAAGCCATCTCAGAGGTCTAAACTGTCAGTTTCAACTGTAAGGAATAGAATCAGGAAATGGAAGGCCACAGGCACAGTTGCTGTTAAACCCAGCAGGTCTGGCAGGCCAAGAAAAATACAGGAGCGGCATATGAGCAGGATTGTGAGAATGGTTACAGACAACCTACAGATCACCTCCAAAGACCTGCAAGAACATCTTGGTGCAGTTAAAGTTGAGGGTCAGATGAATTCAACCCAATATCAACAAATTCGTCAGGATAATGTTCAAGCATCAGTCACAAAGTTGGAAGTTACGCAGGGGTTGGATATTCCAACAAGACAATGACCCAAAACACAGTTCGAAATCTACAAAGGAATTCATGTAGAGGGAGAAGTACAATGTTCTGGAATGGCCGTCACAGTCCCCTAACTTGAATATCATCAAAAATCTATGGGATGATTTGAAGCAGGCTGTCCCGGCTTGGCAGCCATCAAATTGAACTGAACTGGAGAGATTTTGTATGAAGAATGGTCAGAAATACTTCCCTCCAGAATCAGACACTCATCAAAGACTATAGGAGGACAGCGTCTAGAGGCTGTTAGATTAGCAAAAGGAGGCTCAACTAAGTATTGATGTCATATTTCTGTTGGGGCGCCCAAATTTATGCACCTGTCTAATTTTGTTATGATGCATATTGCATATTTTCTGTTAATCCAATAAACTTAATGTCACTGCTGCAATACTACTGTTTCCATAAGGCATGTCATACAGTTAGGTCCATAAATATTTGGACAGAGACAACTTTTTTCTAATTTTGGTTCTGTACATTACCACAATGAATTTTAAGACGTTTCATTTAAAATTCATTGTGGTAATGTACAGAACCAAAATTAGAAAAAAGTTGTCTCTGTCCAAATATTTATGGACCTAACTGTATATTAAAAGGAAGTTGCTACTTTGAAAGCTCAGCCAATGATAAACAAAAATCCAAAGACTTAAGTGGGGTTCCCAAACTTTTTCATATGACTGTATATACACACACCTTGAAAAACCTAATGCATATTTTATAATGCTTCCACAATTA
Organism: Erpetoichthys calabaricus; assembly: GCF_900747795.2. Taxonomy (NCBI): domain Eukaryota; kingdom Metazoa; phylum Chordata; class Cladistia; order Polypteriformes; family Polypteridae; genus Erpetoichthys; species Erpetoichthys calabaricus. The sequence goes on from NC_041403.2 coordinate 153,262,579, forward strand.
AACTATTAAATATAATTCTCTTTGGAACCATAACAGTATTGATTTAGGCAGTTTGCGTTGTAACCTTAAAGAATTAACTTCCTTACCAAACACGTCCCTTTTCTCAAGACGTATTGACCTGCACCCCAACAGATGGCACAACTAGCCACCCTGGAACAAAGAAGATCCAAACAATTGGGGATTTCAAAGACAAAGGTAAAGCAGGCCAAGGCAAAATTTGTTTAAAGGTTTGGTTTTATGGCGAGTTTGTATAATTACCATTTTGATTAAAAAGATCTTGAAGAAAAAAAAAAAAATGAAGATTTAGACTAAAGTTGTCAATCAATATCTATCATTCCTATTTTAATTAAAATGCTCAAGTAAAAACGTCAGCATCCTTAACCAGCACACTGATTTAATATTCAGTCTGAAGCAACACAAGCAACTTATGACAATTTAACAAAAAGCTTCAAATGATGCAGGTGGCAAAAACTTGACACAAAGACGCAGCTCTTGGGTAGACAGATATTGCCACAGTGAAGGTGCTTTGAAGAAGCCTCGTTGATTTTTAATGCTAATATAGCGAGGGTTTCCAAGTCTAGTCCTAGTGCCCCCTGCTGGCTACAGGTTTTCATCCCATCCATTTAGTAATCGTTTAAACACAACTGGTCTTCCATTTCTGGAGTACCTCAAGGACACAACAGAACTGAGAAACGACATGCTGGTCATGTGACATGGAATATAGGTGGGAGTGAAAACCTGCATCACCTCAGGGGGCAGAACCACACCTGGAACCCTAATAGGTACTGTTTCAGAAACAGCAGCAGGTGATTGTCAAGCGGGAACAAAATGAAAGCAGCTACAGATCAGAGGAATACATTCTTAGACAACATCGCTGATTATGTAAGTATGATGTCACAAAAACAGAAGATGGAGTTTTAGGCATTTATGTGCAATTATAGCAATTTGACACAAACTATTTTCATGACATCCTTCAAATATTGCAATATACTAGATAGTATTTATCATATCTACATAAAAGTTGCAAAAAGCGGACATGTCCAATTCAAGACATGCAAAGCAAAAAATTCAAGTAATAAACCTTAAAGTGAACAGTGCAAAATAAAATTCTGAATAGTTTTTGGTATATCTGAAACAAAGTGTTTTTCTTCATTTAAAAGGAGCAGACGTGAAACACAAAACAAATGAACATTTTGTGTAAAAATGCTTCTTTCCGACCCTGTTTGAGACTTGGGAGAACATAAGCAAATCAAGAAGGAATCAAATAAAGTAAAACCACCATCTCACTCCATTATCCAAAAGTTTAGGAAAAATACATTAAATGCAAAACAGTGAAAGAAATTTCATCAGCCTTCCTGTACACTTAAATCAAAATATTCTTCTTAGACAAGTCTGTCTACATTTTGGACAAGCATAAAACACAAGAGGCCTACTGGCATGCAATTGTGCACGGTATGGCAAGAGCCCAACAGCTGTTCTAGGGCCATCCGAATCCACCATGAAACGCAGTGCACAAGCTTCCTGGCACGAGTGGCACGAGTTCTGAACTTCACAAGGGCCTCCTCAAAGTGTGCAGCACTCACTCCACATACTGAAGGGTGGAAAAAGACCAAGAAAAGAATTCTTACATAAGCGTTAAGGAAAAAAAGTAGGAGCTAAACAATGGACACCTGAAGAAAGACATTTTGTTTGTATACAGTATGTGATGTGTTCTAAATAGATCTGACATTTGCCTTTTGCGCTTCTGCCAGATTACAGGTTTCCTTTCACCCATCATTCATTTTGGCAAAATTCTAAAAATAAAAGACCTGCACTGATCATACTTTATACACACAGTAGAACTGGCCAATAATAATGAGAAAGATCTAGAAAAAAGTGTGTTAAAACTTGATAATGAATTCCTTTAATCATAAACAGTGCTGTGAAAAAATATTCACCTCTTCCCAATTTTCTCATTTTTGCTTTTTCATAACACACAACTTGTTTCTAATCTCCAAACAAATTTAGTATAATATAAAAGACAATCTGAGTAAAGGGAATGCATGGTATTAAATGATTGATTTACTGTAGGAAAATAATTCATCAACGCCTCTCACACCCCCTTGGTCACTTAATCCACAACTGAACCAAATTTAAATGACAGTGGGTTCAATTCGAATAGACACACCCAAGCTTGATTGCTTGCAGCCCTAATGAATCTAAACGTCAATTCAGTAGAACCTGTGAAGTTGACTAAAAGGGCTCAACAAACTTCACACCGTGCCTTAGTCAAAAGACATTCCAGAAGACCAAATAAAGAAAGTTACTGAAATATATCAATTGGGCAGGGTTACAACGCAATCTCTAAAACAGACTCCAGCAGACCACTCTGACAGCCATCATCTCTAAATGGAGAAAACCTGCAAGAGAAGTGGCCAGCCTAGCAAATTACTCCAAGAGCACATGGAAAACTCATCTGGGAAGTCACAGACAAACCCAGGCAAATGTCTAAGGAACTGCTAGCCATCCACAGCTCAGTTAACGTCATTATCCATGATTCTACCATTAGAAAGACACGAGGCAAAAATGGTATCCATGGTAGAGTTGCAAGGCAAAAAACCTTGCTAAACATGAAGGACATAAAGGCTCATCTAACATTTACCAAAAACATCTCGACTGTCCCCAAAACCTTTGGGATAATGTTCTGTGGACAGATGCATCACAAGTGGAAGACACAGGTGCTGTTACATCTGGCATTAGGCTAACACAGCTTTCCACAATAAGAACATTGTACCCACAGCCAAACATGGCAGTAGTTGTGTAATGATACCATGATTCTTTGCTGCCTCAGCGACATGCTTTGATCAAGGGAAGCATGAATTCAGCTCTCTGCCAGAAAGTACTGAAGGAGAATGTCTGGTCACAGATCTATAATCTGAAGCTCAAGTGCAACTGGGTCATGCAGCAGGGTGGCAATAAGAAGCACAAGACCAAGTCCACCTTGGAATGGATGTTGAAAAAACATGGCCTACTTGAAGTCCTGAGTATACCCCATTGACAATATAGGGTGGGACCTGAGATAGGCAGTTCACAGTTGAAAACTCTAATGTGGCTGAATTAAAACAATTCTGTAGAAAAGAGCATGACAAAAATGTCTCCACAGCGATGCTAAAGACTGATTATCTGTTACTGGAAGCTTTGTTGCAGTTGTTGCTGCGAAATAAAGGTGGCACAACCAAGTATCGATTTGTTAGGGGTATAGGGATTGGTGAACTTTTCCTTTAATAAATGAAATGATCATTCAAAAACTGGGCATTGTGTTTACTCAGGTTGTCATTTGTATGATAATAAATTTATCTGGAGAACACAAACAATGAAGTGTTATGAATAAGCAAAATAGAGGAAATCAGCAAGTGGCAAATATTTTATCACACCATTGCATATATTTCTACAGTATATATTATACTGTACACATACACAGAGAAGAGAGTTCTATGTTTAAACAGCAATAATTCACTCCATCTTGATAGTATAAATCCTCTTAAAGTGAAATACGCTAATAGTTACCATCTTAAAAAGTTCGTTAGTTGAAGATATTGTTTAAAAATGATGAAATTGTTTACATTTTGCTTGCGTAATCTATAAAATACACCTGTGACTCAGTGTAGTGTAGTGTTTTCCTCTAAGAGTTAAACTGACCTAGTTACAGCAATATCTCTGATAAAACATTAATACACAATCAGGAGAAGAAGAGATTTCAATGAATATATTTTGTTTTAAACCTTGAAATCACATTCTATGGCACACAAGTCCTAGAAACAAAACGACTCAGGCCACCAATATGTTAAGGAACATAAATAAGTCACTTCTACATAAATATGGAGGGTATGGCTCTTCTTGATTGAACATTGGCAGACATTCAGACATTGACCCTTTGTCTAGCGTGAAAAGCTACAATCGTTGTCAGATAAATGCATGTCTAATTCCAGCATCTCAGTGCAATAGTGAAGGTGATGAACAAGTAAAGTTATATTTGAGTTCCACCATTCATTGGACACCCTCCACTGATCTTACGAATGGACTGCAGTGCTACAGCACAACAACCACGAAGCAAAGAGCTGATGTTGTAGACTGGCTGACCATTCCGACGCTGGCCACGGCACAGCCAGGCCACTGTAGGCACTATAGGTACAGCTACAGCCAGGAGGTCCACTAAGAAGTGTCGGCTCCAGTAGCTCTTCTCTGGACTTTTTGCTGTTGGTGCCTCCTTAGGGTTTTGCTCTTCATCAAGTTCATCATCATCCTCCTCCTCCACCTTCACCACCTCCATTTTGTCCGGGCTGTCTATCTGCCCCAATGCACTTATGGGTTGCTTTAGGGTTGGCTGGCAGTTGTCAGGACTTGAGACAGCACTTGGCCAGTCAGTACTAGTTACCATAATCATCGTGCTGGGATCACTAGAAGCCAAATCCACTGCACAGGCACACCCCGATAGTATCTGGTTCTGGTAATCCAAGGGAACCATCTCCATATCCTCTCCTTCTTCAGATATCCATGTAGATGTAGGACTACATGCCTGAGATTTCATTACTTTTTCCATGATGGTGTCCAGGTCTGGGTTGTAGTGGATAAAGTCGGTTTGTATGGCTTGCTCCTGGACTTGATGAAAGCTATGGTTATTGATCCCAATTTCCATGCTACTCTGACTGCTTATCAGTTTTTCAAAGGTAGAACTTTGTGGGAGTCTGGAGGCAGCTGTGTATGAAGTAAGCAAAGAAGCATCCTCAGATAAGAAGCCAGGTTCTTGAAGCTCTGTTCTGCTGGTGCCATTATCGCCTAAAACAAAGCCACTGTCTACCGTCTCTTCTGCTGAAAAAACTAGCAAAATCAGTAATGTTCTTTTCTGGAGCTGCATGGTCACTTAATTTTGTGTAGGTAGAGCTTCGTGTTAAGGATTTAGCTGGGGATCCACCTGCAGATTCCAGATTTAGAGCATTTCCTTCTTCTCTTGCCGAGTCATTCTGAGCCATTTCCATACTGTACAGTAAGGTTTCCAACTTTTTGTTCTGGATGTTGATGTCAACAAAGTACTTTTGAATGCCCATATCCTTATCAGAAATGTTATCCTTGACAGTGTCAATGACTTCTTTCAGCTGTTTAATCTCTTTCCTGGCTTCTTTTAGTGCAAGTTGTGCTTCAACCCGATGGCATTCCTCTTCAATCCAATCCTCCTGCATTCGTGAGAGCTGAGCTTTGAGTTCATCAACTTCTGTGTCCCTGAAAGTAATAATTTAAAAAAAAAAAAAATCAGCCATTTAAGTGCAACCACAAACTTGAAGAAACTGTACATTGCTAAATGCTACGTAGATATGAATACAGATCATCCCTTGCGATTCGCAGTCCATTTGTAGTGCTACCTAAATGGACTGCAAATCCCAATAGCCCCAGGAGTACTGCATCATTGAGCAGCTTCAAAGATTGTCACGAGATCTGCTGGGTGAAACATGATAAAGCACAGTCTTTAAAAGCGAGCCATAAGATCGTTGGGTGTTTTTTTTTGTGTAAACGCTTCACTGTACAATTGGATTACAATTACATCCATTGCCCATGCCCAGAGGGGGATGGGCGGTCTCATGGTCTGGAACCTCTGCAGATTTTGATTTTTTTTTTCCAGCCGTCTGGAGTTTTTTTGTTTTTTCTGTCCTCCCTGGCCATAGGACATTAATCTTATTCTATGTTAATTAGTGTTGTCTTATTTTAATTCTTACTTTCCCTTTTTTTTCTCTTTTCTTCATCATGTAAAGCACTTTGAGCTACATTATTTAAATGTGCTACATCATTATTATTATTATTGGAGTACATTTTTCTCTGGATTTATTTTTGTATCCTGTGCCCTCCTGTGTGTGTGTGTGTGATTTTGTCTGCAGAGCACTCCCAACATTCTAAAGATCTTCACGTTTATCGGAATCAAGGTAGAACAAAACTTTACGTAAGTTTCAGGAGGCTGTTTATGGCCATATTGTTTCATTACTACACTACCATCAACTGCAACTGTGAATCTGAACTGTGACATGAGTGTTTAGCATTTTGCTGGATTTCTTTCTTAGTATCTGTAATAGTAATCATTTTTATTGTTTATTACCATAAATATACATATATAGTATATACGTATACATAAAGTTACATTTTGTAAAATGTTACAGTTCACTAGTACTACACACTTTGTCTGGGGGATGCCATGCATCTTTACCTTGGCAGCCAGCCTCACTCACATGATTGATTGTAAAGTGATTGTTCTATTTCATGTTTATCATAAACAGTTTCATCTTTAGTGCAATAGACTTCAAATATTTTACAATCACAGGCTCAAAATGTATTTGCACACTTTCACATTTGTGGGTCTGGTGTCCTTAACCCCTGCAAAAATAATAATAATAATAATAAATACATTTTATTTAATAAGTGCCTCTCTCAGCACTCAAGGTCATCTTACAAAAATTTAAACAGAAATAAAAACAAATACAAAAATAAAATCAGATAACAATAAATAGTAGTAACAAACATGAAAGATAATTGGCTATAACAGTGATAAAATCGTAGTTGACATGCCAGTTTAAAAAGATATGTTTTGAGAGTAGTTTTGAATTACGTGATACGAGGGGGAAAACTACAACAATGCTCTCACTCTCATAGAACAGAGTCTGATGTGTGGTACAGTAGAGCTGCAGAGAAGGATCTGAGGGAGCAAGAAGAAGCAGAAATCTAAAGGGGACCAGTGAGGTAAGGAGGAGCAAGACTGTGGAGAGCTTTAAATGTTAAAACTAGAATTTTGAATTGTGTGCAGTAGGAGACAGGGAGGCAGTGAAGTTGTGAGAGAATAGGTGTAATGAGTTGTAAGTGATGGCTACATTTTTTTGGGGATGCCAGATAGAATGACATTACAGTAATCTATATATGAAGTGACTAAGGTATCAATCAATACTTCGTCCTGCTCTTGCACAACAAAGTACTGGAGTCGAAGTGTTTTGGAGATGCAAAAAGGCAGTGTGAGAAACATTATGTGGGATAAAAAAAGAAAGGGTACTGTCTAAAATGACGTTCAAGTTCTTAACCTGGGAAGAGATGTTTGAAATAGTGTTGTTAATTAAAATGGAAAAACTGTCAACATTAGTGAGCATTGATTTAGAACCAATGAGGAGCGCCTCGGTTTTATTGCTATTTAGTTGGAGAAAATTAGGAGTCATCTATGACTTTATGTCTTGAGATATGCAGTGAGAATATTTAGAGAGGAAATGGAGGTAAGCTTTAGTGGATAGATAAAGTTGTATGCTAGATAGATAGATGCTGTCAGCTTAACAGCGAAACTGGATGCCATGATGTTGAAAGATATTGTCTGTTGGGACGATGTAGAAGAGAAGTGGCCCCAAAATAGGGTATTGCAAGGGATAACGGAATTTGTTTCTCTCAAAAAACCCTAAAAATATTGCAATGTTGCAAAATCTGTTTTTACACACAGCTTCACCCAACTTAGAATTAAGTGAGTGATCTCTCAGCAAGATAGTCTCTTTACTTAACATAACATTTTTTCCCCATTAATTCTAAACAACAAAAGTTTTACTAATTATAAACTGCATGCAACACACTGCTATAGCAAACAAACCAAAAGCAAACAGGCCAATTACAGCTGGTGATGTAGCAGTACATTGTATGAGTAAAATCACCATGTGGAGTTAGATGGTCTCTAAAATGTTACTGCTTACAAAACACATATTAAAAAACAAATGCCAAAGAAAAAGGCATGAGCTGAAATGGAGGGCAGAAGATGATCTTTAAAATCCCAGAACTGATGACAATAAAACTGGAAATTAATAAATGTGTATTACAAAGCTGGGAAAGTGAAAAGCCAAAAAGTAGAAATGAGCAGACACAAAACAAAATCTTTATATCATTAGAGAAATTACAGTGCGAAATATGATATAGCACACGTTCAGCTCTTATTCATAAATGTTTTAGGTTTTCAAAGGTAAATGCCTACAGGACCAGAAGATAAGAATTAGCTGGTAAACTTGAGTGTTGTATTCTAAGAAACTGGACATTAGATAACCGTGGACGAAATTAAGAATTCAAGGCACAAAAGCTCAGAAATGTAAAGCATGACACAATAGAATGAGACATCAAAATAAATCTGCTGAAGTAAGAAAATACAGGTGAAGGATGCTGGAAGAAAATTAACGCTGGGTCCTAAAGTCAAAAAGGTCATACAATCCAAGTTTTGGTATAAATAACTGGAACCAAGCCTGCCAAAAATGCTCAGAGAGATGAACAGATTATTCCAGACTGGGGTATTATGATTAACTCTAGAAGAAAAAAAAAAAACAAATTTAAAAGCAGGAGAATAAAGTATGAGATGAGTAATTATGACAGTGGAGGTAAGTGAAGCTGAGAAATATACTTATAAATCATTTTGCTGCAGGAAGCAAAAGGTAGGAGCAATTACCCACAAATATTCATTAGTTAAGTTTGAATAGGATTAGTGAAAGAAAATGGAGAGAATAATCTGAGCATCCTCTGAAACTGCAAAAAGAAAGTTATTAGAAACTAGGAATGCAGTGCTCTAAATATTAAGTCCTGAAATTAGAACCCAAAAAAGTCCTGACACTAATTCCTATATACACCAGACTATGGCAGAATAAAAAAAAATGCTGTACATAGCAAAAGACAGTTGCTGGCTGTATTTAATTGAACAGAAAGAAAATCAAACAACATGGTGTTTGAGGACGTCACTTGCATTTGGGAAAACTACATCATCTACAGGACCCATCAGGTGAATCTGTGTTAATTTCTGCAGAAGGCAAAAGGACTTAAAAGAATTCGAGGATTATTCTGTTTTGATTATGACTTCAAGAGAGTGCCTAGCCATTGTGTCAGGAGACAGTTATGTTTTCACAGAATCAGAAGTAATAAACATTAACGAAATCATTACTTCTTTTGATGGACATTTAAAGGAATTTATTTATTCACTGTTTATTCATTACTATAGTTATTATTATTTGTGTATCAGTGGTTTATTCATTGAGTATTTTGTAATTCGTGGGTGGGGGGTTATGCACTGCAGTGTTGGATTTTGTAAACAGTTGATTAAATTGGTGTGTGTGTTTTCAGTATTTATAATAACAAATCTTCATTCCATTCCACTCTTACACTTGCTTCTGTTAATGTGATCTGTACTTGTTGTGTGGCTCATAGAAAATAGTATTTGTTATTTGAGCTCTGAATCTTTTTTTTTTTTGCTGCCACACTATGGACTGGTAGTGCACATTATAATTCTTCCATCAAGTAAAGGATCTTGAGGAGTGGTACACAATTGCAAAATGAAATGAAGGATGAATATATAAATAGTCTAAAAGGTATCTCAAATTATTGGTTGATAATATTAGAAAAATGAGAAGAGTCATATACAAGTAAAGGTTAGTCATCCAGATAAAGAATGCAAACAATTCACCTTATCAGTAGAGATTTTCCAGACTTCATGAATACTCTTCTAGAGAAATCAAAAACCTTGGGGGTTTTGAGGCTACGGGCATTACTTCATTCAAAGGCCAGACCTAAACAAATACTCACTGTACATTACTACTGTTACTTTCAGTTTAGTAAGTAAAAGTGCATTTGCTCAGACACTTCATATGTGTGACAAGATCATAGGAACAGAATCACACATAATTACACCCTGATAACACACCCTCCTATCCCATACAGAACACTTGAACAATTAAATATCCATGTGTATTTAAACATTTTTAAAAAGTATTTGTAAAAAAAATATTTTAAGATTAAAATAAGCTGTCTTTATATACAACACAATACTGTAAGCAACTGAAAACATCATCTACCTCTCCTGCAGTCTGTCTATGGATTCCTTTAGTCTGGCTCGCAGGTGACGGATACAGACTTCCTTCTGCTGCAATGGAGTCAAGTACTGCTCAGGGTTTGGTGGCTTAATGCCATGGTTATCACTGCAGGAGGAGTACTTCATGTGCCGTCTAAAGAAAAGAAAGATGGCAAAAACTGACACACAGTATCCTTGTACATGTATAAATAAATGTTAAAATATCACAGCCCATCTGTACATCCTGACAAGAATCCGGCCTGCATGGAATGTGAACCTGTAACAGAATGCTTTGAAACATTTTCATTTATACCAAATACTGGTGTAGCTAAGGGATCCTTAAGCATGATATATTGAAATTCAAGGTTATGTACTAATATAATAATGTGGTATTAATTACACAGAAACATAAAACATGGTAAAATTACTCCTAAAAAATGTTTTTATTGAACAATAAGGTCATAAAAGCAATTCACGTTCCAAGCACCCCTTACATTTTGTGTTTATTGTTAAGAGGTACAAACTGTCAAATGTTACTTTTCTCTTTGATGTATGGTTTCAGTTGTATAAATTTATCAAAGGTGCTAAACCTGCTGCTAAATGTCCAGTTAGTCTAAAGAACCTCTGAATCATGTCAACTGATTTCACTAAATTGTCACTTCTAAAATGCAACCATTCAAATCAATGTTTTTATTTGCTTCTAGACATTAGTTTTGTTATTACCTACAATATTCTTTACTGTGTTGTTTCTCATGGAAGCTGCCATGCAATGCTCCTGCAAGATGTTAACATGTTTAATGCAGAATTCAGCAGCAATGCAGTCTACAGTAAATGAATGGTTTCCATGCACAGGCCACTGCTTCTGCTGGACTCGTCAGTCAGTCAAATTATGTAAATTTGGCTTATTGATCAAAAATGGACAGTCTTTGTCTATTTTCAATACACGGCTTCTTAAAACCACACATCTGGCACAACAGATAGATCTGTTACGCCATTGCATTTATCACTGATGGCTAAAAACCACAGTACATGAAGACCAGTCTTAAAATTGCTTATACCTCATTATTCCTGGTTTAATCAACCATTTATTGCCAAATAGGAAAGAGGTTTTCCAAGACCTACCTAAATATAAGCAAAATGTTTTGTATTTTATTTTCCTAAACTTGATAAAAAAAAAGCATCACAGCCTTCAATTGAACTTGCTTCCCAAGCATTTTCAGGTAGAGGTATTACCCACTGCATCTTTCTGTCTGCTAAGAAAGGACATTTTAATTTCAATATTTAGGGATAACAAACTCTTATACAATAGAAAAACTAAACCCCGTTGACACAGGTTTTTTTTTTTTTTTGTTATTGAAATTTGTCAGTATTTGTTTCTCAGTACAGTGCTGTGAAGTGATCATACAGAGTTTTGGGGCCTACTGTGTATGTAAATGTGGACTGTCAGCCAAACGGCGGCACTAGCAACAGGATTGAAGAAGTGAAGATGATGAAATGTTCTACACTGGAAAATGTTTGGTGACCAGGGCTTAAAGGGCTGTTTGATTTCATATAACAACATATAACAACATCAATATGCTCCAATTTCTGGCCTCTTGATATCATACTAAAATAAACCAGTTCCAATCTTCAATCGTGATATGTCGCCCCTGTATGCTGCTCCTCCAATTCCTCAATATCAAATACTAAAATAACAAGACTAGCAGATCCCCTTGAAGATCAGAAACTAAAACATCACATAAAATATAAACAGTAATCCCTCCTCCATCACGGGGGTTGCGTTCCAGAGCCACCCGCGAAATAAGAAAATCTGCGAAGTAGAAACCATATGTTTATATGGTTATTTTTATATTGTCATGCTTGGGTCACAGATTTGCGCAGAAACACAGGAGGTTGTAGAGAGACAGGAACGTTATTCAAACACTGCAAACAAACATTTGTCTCTTTTTCAAAAGTTTAAACTGTGCTCCATGACAAGACAGAGATGAGAGTTCCGTCTCACAATTAAAAGAATGCAAACGTATCTTCCTCTTCAAAGGAGTGCGCGTCAGGAGCAGTGACTGTCAGAGAGATAGAGAGGAAAGCAAACAAATCAATAGGGCTGTTTGGCTTTTAAGTATGCGAAGCACCGTGGCACAAAGCTGTTGAAGGCGGCAGCTCACACCCCCTCCGTCAGGAGCAGAGAGAGAGACAAAGTTTGTTTTTCAATCAAAAATCAATACGTGCCCTTCGAGCTTTTAAGTACGCGAAGCACCGTGCAGCATGTCCCTTCAGGAAGCAGCTGCACAGAAGGTAGCAAAGTGAAGATAATCTTTCAGCATTTTTAGACGAGCGTCCGTATCGTCTAGGTGTGCAAACAGCCCCCCTGCTCAATCCCCCTACGTCAGGATCAGAGAAAGTCAGCGCAAGAGAGAGAGAAAAGTAAGTTGGGTAGCGTCTCAGCCATCTGCCAATAGCGTCACTTGTATGAAATCAACTGGGCAAACCAACTGAGGAAGCATGTACCAGAAATTAAAAGACCCATTGTTCGCAGAAATCCGCGAACCAGCAAAAAATCCGCGATATATATTTAAATATGCTTACATATAAAATCCGCGATGGAGTGAAGCCGCGAAAGGTGAAGTGCGATATAGCGAGGGATTACTGTAATGCATTGTGAGGGGGAACAAGAAATCAACAGAGTACCTCCTATATGGTTTCACTTTAACCACAGAATGGGATGGTATGTGGTATGAGCTGTAATGTGGGAGGAAGGAAGGTTCAGTAAAGCTCAAATAAGATGTGATTAGCAATAAAGCTCGCATTGGGTTGCCAGGGAGGGAGGGAGAAATACAAAAGAAGTGGATTCCTATTGTCCAACACAAGCAGTTAGTGGCTGCATTAGTTTAAATACTAGCACAGCTCAGATAGCAAGTACCACACAACCAAAATGGATGAGCAGACAACTCTACATATCCTGTGGTTCACCAGATTGTGTTTTTTTATTTATTCTCTTCTGTACAAATCAGTACTTTTCTCTCATTTTGAACCTCACTCCTTCATAACTTCTTGCCTTCATTGCTTCTGCTGTGAAAGACCTGAACAACAAAGCCCCTGGAACAAAACAAATGAAAGCAGAAATTCTGAAGTATAGCAGAGCCAGCCTAGAAGCAGCTTTAGTAATGCTATGCAACAAGTGTTGGCAAACAACAATGATACAGAGGGAGTGGTGAAAAAGCATGTATGTCAAGGTACCAAAGAAAGGAGATACCACAGACGCTACAAATCACACCACTCTGTTCTAGGAAAAGGCTACTGTCTCAAATTGCTGTGCAGAATACGTGATGCAACCAGTCCCTTACTGCAAAATGAACAGGCTAGCTTTCGACAGGGATGTCCATGCTGCAAAAACATTTTTGTTCTGCGAAATGTTATTGAACAGAAATCACTCCTGCCGAATTTCTACAACTTGACAGTGTGCACTGAAAATCCTTATGGGAAATTCTGACATTACGCCACTCCATCAACATCTCTGAAGAGCTATACTCAGCATGCTTTGTAAAACCCTAGAAGAAAGTGCACAAACCCACCCCATAGACCTGGACTTCTCTGATGTGGCACTCACAACTAAAACAGAACTGGCCCTACAGGCTAGAATATTAACGCTCGAAAGTGATGTGGGAAGACAGGCCACCCCACTATTGTACAAGGCCAAGACTGGATAACCAAGTTAGTTTAGTATTGATTAAATCTAGTTTCATAAAACAGATATCATGTACTATCATCCAGCGTGAGCAAAAGCATGGTGTAACAGAAAGGAAATGTTCAGCAGCGTTCCTCGTCACTTTCAGGATTGGCTGCCACAAACCAGACATCAGTGAATTATTGCCTTATGAGTCTTTTGAGGCATGTAGTCAACGTGTACTACACCATCAACATCCAAATTGTGCACAGGATCTTACCGGTGCTAGCTTGGAACATATAAATCTTTGATGTTACAGAATCATCATGTGGACATTGTTTGAACTGCTGTTTGCACATTGCACATGACAGAGGTACCTGGAGGGTCAAGACAGAGAGGAATTTGATTCCAGGTTGTGAAGTGTTCCTGGATTTCTGTGCTCGTCATTACCTGTCCATAGCAAGCACCATGTTCGAATGCTAGGATACTCAAATGTGCCTAAAACTATAGTACCTTGGGATAAAGGTAAGTGATTGATTTTGTAGTGGTGTAGATCAGGGGCCATTTGTTCCAGATACCTGGATAAAGTTGCACTGAGCTTTCAAATAGAGCTGGAAAACCCAAAGAGGTGATAAAGGGCCAGAAAAGACTAGCTGATACCATTGTTTAGAACAAGTTTAATGTCCACCCCATAAGTGCTTATTCTGAATCTATGGAGATGTTTGGGCACAAAACCTGAAGGGAACAGTGTTTAACACCTTAACAGAAGGTCGTTTGTACCTGTTACAGCAGCAATCCTAGGTGGTGTTACTTATAGTAAACACCATAAGCAAGGGAAGCTGTCAAGTTGAAGAAAAAGGCCTTTTGTGCAGTATTAGCAAAAGCTTGTCCAGATTTGTCTGAGAGGTCATGGCATGGCAAAAAGGCAGCAACCAAAGCAAAAACACATGCATTAAAGCCACGGATAATTACTTTTGAATAGACTGAAAATGCCCTCTGAATAAGTCTAAGCTGCACATAGCACCGGCTGCTTCAGAAAGTAAGGGAGAAACATCCTTAAGTGGGGATTTGGTTGAGAGCTGGAAGAAGCACTCTGAGGAACTCTTAAATGCAGAGGATATGCCTTCCTTGGAGGAGGCAGTGCCAGAATCAATGGATAAGGTTGGGACAATCTCTGTGGCTGAATTTAAATGTTAAATGAATCTTTTAACAAAATGTAAATCTTGGTATAACCAACTTTTTTTTGGACCAAAAATGGCCACCAAAGATAATGTGATGCAAAAAATACTTAATGCTGCTCCTACACTTTCCGCAGAGTGTCTCGGAAACCCTGCAACAGGTAGTCTCAACAAGAGAGACAATCTGTTGCGAAATTTCTAGTCTCAGGCAGCCTCGGGCAGGCAAAGTGAGCGTGTAGGCACGACATCATACACACAGCAGAATTCTGAGTCAGTGCTCCATCTGTGTGGGTAGTTGTGTTGTGTGCAGATACTGTACTGATTGAGTTTAATAGAGCTTCTCAAAGTTTTCTTTGAGATGAACAAAAAGAAAACGAGAAACAGCATCAGTTTATGTGAAAGAAAAATTAACAATCCTGAAAAAAGTTTTTTTCTGGAATGAAGAAAACTTGATATGTCAAAAGCATTTTGGAATCGCTCCTTCATTTTCATCCAACAACTCGTTTTCATTCTGTATTTTCATACCCGTATTTCTATTAAAAAAAATAAAACAACATCTAACGCCTCATTTTCAAATAAAATATTTTTTGTAGTTTAAGAAGCACGTTTTTTTTTTTATACAGGTATTGTCAAGCTTGGGTCACAGAGTTGTATGAGAGATAGGAAGATGAGTCCAGGTTTTCAAGGAAAATACAGGTGCTTTATTACTGTATAGAGAAGGCAGGTACAGGCTCAAGACTTCATTCAGAATAGGAGCTGTTAGGAGCCACAGCATGGGCAATCGTCCTGCTTTAGCATCCATCTTCAGATTAGAACAACACTAGCAGCTCGGAATCACTGCTGTGGCAGACACAGTCTGGAGAAGAGAGACCAGGAGTATATGAGGAAGCGCAGATCAAAGCCTGGTGTTAAATATTAAACATTGCGCAACAAGCACGGTCCACGGTATCCCTGATCCTGCAGAGGACAACCAATTGCTTTGCCCTTGGTTTACTGTTTACAAGACATAGAGCAACTACAGAGCTGTCCTTGCCCCACTGCTGTTAGACATGGCGAATTGCTGGCAGTCCCAGTCACAATACTATACGAATTTTCCCCATATTCATTAAAACAAAATTTCCGTTATAAGAAAATATTTTTATGATCCCACAAGTTTCGTTATAAATGGGATTCCACCTGTATGTTGTGGATATGTTTTTGCTAAAGTACCTCTTCAATGTTGCATGGAAGGCAGGGATAAATCCTTGGGATTGGTAGGCTGGGCGGAAAGTCTAATCCAGTATACTGTAATGAAGACTCTACCCAACAGATGTCTCAAGTATTCAGGAGAGGTTATGTGAATGCCATCCTGGCTGTTCAATTGCTGTCCACTCTTTCCCCTAACACAGATATTTGCAAAGTCATGGGAATTTGCCAACCCTGTCAATATGTGCTTTGCAGATTTGGAAAAAGCTTGTGACCTTGTAAGCCCACAGTATCTTGTGGAAGTTATTGCAAGAATATGGGGTCCCAGGGCTGTTCCTTTGTGCCATCTGATCTCCATATTTACAGATTTTGAGTTGTGTTCACATAATTTTTCAAGGACCATAATTTGTGGACCAATCGAGGTTCTGGAGTATCTAGTTTAGGAACCTAAGGGACATATCTCTGGTGTTTGAATTTGATGTTATCTTCTATACCTTATTAGACTGTGATCTCTGTCCACACTGGATTGGTTCATAGCAGGGTGTGATATATTTGGGATGAAAATTACCACTGTATTTTGAGAGGTCATGGGCCCTTTTTAGAAACTCTACGCTTGTTATATACAGGTACTGGGTGAGCAGTTGCCTGAAGTGGATTAGTTCAAGTACTTCAGGGTGTTATTCAAAAGCGAAAGTAGAGGTGATCATTAAGTTAATGTGGCAAAACTTTTACAATTGTACTGGTCCTTTTAAGGGGAGCTAAAGGAATTTAGGTCTCTGGAAAAAATTGTTGAGTTACCAGTTGATCTAGATCCCTATCTTTCATGAATACAAGCTCCAGGAAGTGACTAAAAGAAAGATTGTAAGCACAAATAGCCAAAAACACTTTCCAGCATTGAATTGCTGTGCTCGCTCTCTTTGACAAGGAGAGAAGCTCAGCAACCTGAGATCACATCCGAGTACAGTCGTGATGGAAAGGAGTAACCTTAGGTGGTTCAGGTATGTAGTTTGGTTTCTCCCGAGTACCCCTCTCGGAAGGTGTACAAACCACATGCCATTGGGAGAAGAAGCACACTCAGGATATGCTGAATGGATTTTCGTTCTCTGCTGTACTGGGAGCAACTGGCTTTTAGTTGGGGATAGGGAGGCCCCTGGTCAAACCAGATAAGCAGCTGGCTATTACCACTTTCACCAGGAAAAATGGAAAGAAAAGGATGATGAATATTCCTAAAATAAATATTATTTCCATGTACAATAGTGTGACCAATCACTACCAAGTTATACAATCATATGAAAAAGTTTGGGACCCCTCTTAATTCATTGGATTTTTGTTTATCATTGGCTGAGCTTTCAAAGTAGCAACTTCCTTTTAATATATGACATGCCTTATGGAAACAGTAGTATTTCAGCAGTGACATTAAGTTTATTGGATTAACACAAAATATGCAATATGCATCATAACAAAATTAGACAGGTGAATAAATTTGGGCACCTCAAAAGAGATATGACATCAATACTTAGTTGAGCCTCTTTTTGCAAATATAACAGGATCTAGACGCCTCCTATAGCCTTTGATGAATTTCTGGATTCTGGATGGAGGTATTTTTGACCATTCTTCCATACAAAATCTCTCCAGTTCAGTTCAATTTGATGGCTGCCAAGCATGGACAGCCTGCTTCAAATCATCCCATAGATTTTCGATGATATTCAAGTCGGGGGACTGTGACGGCCATTCCAGAACATTGTACTTCTCCATCTGTATGAATGCCTTTGTAGATTTGAACTGTGTTTTGGGTCATTGTCTTGTTGGAATATCCAACCCCTGCGTAAGTTCAACCTTGTGACTGATGCTTGAACATTATCCTGAAGAATTTGTTGATATTGGGTTGAATTCATCTGACCCTCGACTTTAACAAGGGCCCCAGTCCCTGAGCTAGCCACACAGCCCCACAGCATGATGGAACCTTCACCAAATTTGACAGTAGGTAGCAGGTGTTTTTCTTGGAATGCAGTGTTGTTCTTCCGCCATGCAAAGCGCTTTTTGTTTTGACCAAATAACTGAATTTTTGTCTCATCAGTCCAAAGCACTTTGTTCCAAAATGAATCTGGCTTGTCTAAATGAGCATTTGCATACAAAAAGCGACTCTGTTTGTGGTGTGAGTGCAGAAAAGGCTTCTTTCTCATCACCCTGTGATACAGATTTTCTTTGTGCAAATTGCGCTAAACTGTAGAATGATGTACAGATGCACCATCTGTAGCAAGATGTTCTTGCAGGTCTTTGGAGGTGACCTGTGGGTTGTCTGTAACCATTCTCACAATCCTGCTCATATGCCGTTCCTGTATTTTTCTTGGCCTGCCAGACCTGCTGGGTTTAACAGCAACTGTGCCTGTGGCCTTCCATTTCCTGATTCCATTCCTTACAGTTGAAACTGACAGTTTAAACCTCAGAGGTAGCTTTTTGTAGCCTTCCCCTAAACCATGAGACTAAACAGTTTTGTTTTCAGATCTTTTGAGAGTTGCTTTGAGGATCCCATGCTGTCACTCTTCAGAGGAGAGTCAAAGGGAAGCACAACTTGCAATTGACCACCTTAAATACCTTTATATCTCATGATTGGACACACCTGTCTATGAAGTTCAAGGCTTAATGAGCTAATCCAACCAATTTGGTGTTGCAAGTAATCAGCATTGAGCAGTGACAGGCATTCAAATCAGCAAAATTATAAGGGGACCCACATTTTTGCACAGCCAGTTTTTCACATTTGATTTAATTTCAAACAACTAAATACTGCTTCACTAAAAATCTTTGTTCGGAAAACACCCCAGTAGTCAGATGTTCCTAGGAAATGAAAGACATACCACTGTTATCTTTTTTGTTGAAAGCAGAGTAAAATTATTATGCAGACTGAGAGGGGTTCCCAAACTTTTTCATATGACTGTAATTAATGATAATGCAATGATAAGCATTAACCATATAGGTTTATGTTTACTCTGACTGTTCCTTAATAAAATATTTAACATAGAAAGGACTGCGTATGTACCAAGTGAAATCTGAAAGAAGATACAATGTCAACTGGTTCACAGGTGCAGTCCAAGTCACTGTTCACTAGTTACAAATTTTTCTAAACATACTATCTGGATGAATTTTCTCATATAAGTAAAGATTAAAATGAATTACTTAGAACCGAGATCAATATTAGTGTTTTATTTTTACCTGGGGGTTGGACTTCCATCACTACCTTTACAAGAGCCAGAATTACTGCTGCTACTTAAGGAGGATGTGCAGTAGGGTTCACGGAGAGATGTCCCAGCACTGACAGGAGGAGATGGTCGCCTGGAGTTAATTAAAAAGGGGGGAAAAACATGAGCTCAGATCAAAAGGAATACATGTAAGCTAGACTAAGTAGAATTACTCAACCTGATATGGCACACAGAAATCATTAGGCTGGGGCAACATCTGTTTAGTTAAAACGGACATTTGCAACATACGCTACAGAAGTATTTGTGAGAGACAGTAATGGGTAAGAAAAAAAGGCATTACCCCCAACCCTGTGTTTTAACTGCAGATTCAACAATGATAATATGTTGATGCTTTTGTTCATGTGAACTAACCAAACGAGACAATGAAAGACAAGAGAGAGATAATAACATATTTAGAAAATTCTTGTTATTATGAAGGTTGAACAAAAATACTTTGCAGGAGTCTTAACAAGTCAACAAAAAAGAACAAAACAGGAGTGAAATTCTTACTTTTTTGCTTTTGATTATTGGACAAGTACAAACTAGTAATTTCTTGTCATTGTTGGTCTTGGTATGATTTAGCAAGGAACTAAAACCACCATGATATAGACATAAAACACCACTGTCTAAAATGTGGATCTGCCACTACATTCAGCTACACACATCATGTATCCACACCAGAGAATATTCCATGTATATTTAAGTTTTATGGCTTAAACATTCTGGAGGGACCCTCACATACAAACATACGCATACATCAGGCTCTATGCAACAATGATTTTTCCCTCTTTATTAAACATAACATCCATTGAAATATGATGAAAGGTCGTTACTATTAATGAGTTAGTTTTGTAAATTTTATACATACACATATATTTTGTGAAATTTGTGAATTTCCCATCGGGATTAATAAAGTATCTATCTATCTATCTATCTCTATCTATCTATACTGTACTGTGTGTTTGTGTATTTGGGCTGTCACAATATGAAACTTTCACACTTAAATGCTATACTAAAGTGCATGTCATTCAGTTACTTCACCTAGTAACCTATACACAAAAAATAAATACATAAATAAATAAACAAACAAACAAACAAACACTACAGATAAATTACGCACTCCATGGAACAGTTTGTGGCTTTTGTAAACACACCAGCATGTATTGGCTCTCCTATCAACTATATGCAACAATATGGTCCTGAGTGTGCTTGACTGGCCATTGTCCTATACATGCAATACAGAAACATCCAAAGTAGGCACTTGTCCTCTTTTGCTAGACTTTCAGGGGCACACAAAGTCCATTAAGAGAGTAGACTTAAAAGGGACACTGAGAGCCAAGTACACTACCCCTACTTGCATTCTACAGTAAACACTAAAATGAATGGTTAAAGCTTCAGCTCTGCCAAGATTCTTTAAGCTTGCATTCTAAGCTTCATCCGATAACAAAAACTAACTGATCCATGAGTTGACATGTCTGAAAAGATTCCTACAGACAAGAACACTTACATTTATAATTACATTTTCAGCTTGTAATAGCAAGCTGCATCCTTTTCACTCTGGTGGACAACATGCACTTCCAAGCAGATAATGTTAAGTGTAAATTGAGGGGATTATGATTCAGCCAATGGTTACAACTTTCTTTAAAAACTGGGTGCATACACTTCATTCTCTTTGGAGCAGGAAGCTCACCCACTCTCTTGGAAGCAACTCTCCATAGAGCTAGCCGAGAGTGTCCAGCTCCAAAAAGTGTGCCACAAAGAGTTGCACAGCTCCCTACAAAGTGGGGAAAGTAACAGAAAAGTAAAATCCTTTATTAGAACCTGTAGTAGCTACTGTTCAAACTGAATATTAATTACACAAATCAGAAATTCTATAATTTAAAAATCGGAATTTTGATGATCAATATTAATATAGAGAAATCAATATTATAGAGAAATTGTTTAAGGTATAATTATATGGTATAAAAGACAAGAGGCTTGTTTTAGTCTAATGAAAGGATTAGCAGACAGTTACTTATTTTCAAAACATCTGACATGATATTCTGCTTGCTTTCATGAACCTTGTTGGAAAAGAGATTTAAAAAGAATTGGGCTAGGAGTAAACATACTAGTAGAATGCATGATTTGCAAAGTATGAGGACCATTTGAATCCTTGGCATTTTGATCTGTGGCACATACACAATATCTATGTAGTGGTAAGACATTTCAGTCATGAACTACAAAACCACACCCTGTGTTACCTGTGTAAATGTTCCACATGCAGAAATATATTAAGAAATTAAACAAAATATCATATACTTAAGATACATAGGCTATGTTAGATAAAAAGATTTGATTCCTCCACCACATTTTTAGTTCTTTTGTTATCTTTAGAATTAGATGTTCAATACACCTTTGTGGTAAAGTTAAAAGGAAGGCACTCTTATTAGTAACAAACAAACATGAAAGTTTATTTTTTTCTCTCTTATATGTAGAGTGCACAATTTTTATGAGCTCTAAAATAAATGAATAAAAAGTGACATGAAGTTTACAACATTCAAGGTCTTCATGTATTGTGAAAGAAAAGTCTGTGAGAGGGCTATTACAAGTACCAAAAAGCTCAATTATACTTTTAGACCACAGAGCCCTTTTACACTGGATTTCAAATTCTCCCTTATGCCTTTTGGCAATCTCTAGCTGAAATGTCATACAAGATAAACAGTAGTTTTCTCTTTGGTACTGTCCCATAAAGCAAAGCAGCAAGTGGTGAAGTGTCTAGGCAACAGTTGTTGCCTGCAGCCTCTCACAAAGCCACTGAAGATTTCTTTCAGAGATGTAATAGGTCTCTTGGTGGCCACCCTCACTATTGCCACTGCATTTTCAGTTTTTGAGGATGGCATGCCGGCAGATTTATACCTGTGTCATTTCATTTCCATTTTTAATGACTGACCAAACTGTGTCACAGTTATTCAGTGACTTTTAAAATTTTCTGTGTTCTTCTATAACCTTGACACAGTTGCTTTGAGGGTTCCTTTATCCTTTACTCCTTGACTGCTCATTTAACTATTATGTGACTTCTAAAGCTAACTGGCTGCATCAGTGAGGATTTAAGTGTAAAATCATAGTAAAAGGAGGTGAATACTTAGGAAATCAATTAGTTTGTGCCTTAAACTGTAACACATTTAGAACAACTTTGTTTTCACTTTAACATTGAATAGACTTTTTCTGGTGTTCAGTGTCAAAAAAGCCTAATTAAATCTGCTGTGATTCAATGTTGGACCAATAAAAAAAAAGACATATTGGGGAAAAACTTTTAACAGGCACTGAATCATAATAGATATAATTATAATAATGTTGGAATAGAGACACTTGTTGCCCATCACAACTATCTCCCACATAGGATTTAACTCCAAAAACCTTGACAGATTTGAAAACAGCAAAAGACACAGATCTACACAGATGACCTAAAGAAGAAAGGAAATGTTTATCACTAGTAAACCAGCATTGCTGCTACCTACAAAAGGTTGATCTGTCTACAGTTTGCGAAAAGAATAGTTAAAAAAAATTACATATACATTATATAGAAGTAAGATCAGAATCATATACTGTAGAATCAGGGCTACCTGAAAGTGCAAAGTAGCTGAATGAAACTTTGTGGAAGCAGGAATTATATGGAAAATTGTGTCACTGGTGACCTCTACCCGAGTATCTCTTCAGGGATGAAGTCAAAAGCAATGGTTGCACATACCTTTAGATGTTTTCAGTCGTTGCCTGTACAAAGGCTTTCTAAAAGCATTGTGGCCTCTTTAATAGTGCAATTTCCACCCTGTTTAAATTGTTATGTAATATCATTATACTTTTTCACCTACTGTAAAGCACCTTGAAATTATACTATTGTTGAAATATATGTCCAGTCAAAAGTGTTAAAATTCCTAAGACTCTGATAATCGACAAAATCTCAGACTGGTCCGGCTAATTTTAAACTCCGTTAAGCATTAAGAATACCAGAAAAACAACTAAAACACCATTAATATTTATAAAATATTCATTGACATTTTTCAGATGACCATGCAAAGCTAAGTGATTATACTGTAGACTAAGAGCACAATTCTGAGCACTAAACATTTTACTCTGAGCAATAAAGCCATCGGAATACTGACATGGTAACATCTGGTAATTTACTAAAGGCAATAATAATATAGTTTTGGACTGTGAGGATAATCTGTCAAACAGCAGCAGGTTTACTAGGCTAATGCTCTGTGGTAGCTCAGAAACATGGGAAGACTTCTGAGCAGAATCACTGATTCTGCAATAATATAAAGGACCGTCTCTTCAGAGAGCAGTAAACAATGATGTCCCCCCAAAAGCAGCTCAATAACACACATAGTATATTACAACGTTTGCAAAATGAAAATTAGAGGTCAATCTTAGTTAATATTCTCAATACAGTTCTCACAGCTATGATCAAAAAGTCTGTTTCTATATGGAGTTTCTAATGCACAATATTCTTATTTACCAAAAGTATAATTTAGCGTTCTTGAAAAAAGGCTAAATCTTCCATACATCTTATAAACTTGAAACTGTTCTTATTACAGAAAAAGAAAAAAACATTTTCACTATAAAACAGGACTCTGGACAGGCAGCAGTTTTTTTCTGCATCACTCATTGAGGTGTCATCTCACACAAAAAACAAAAGATCCTCATACTGTAACTGTCATATTCACTGCAGAGCACAATGCCATAGGAAACAGGATGCACAGCTCCTGTACCCTCACTCTTACTCACCCAGAGTGAAAGTAAAGGAGTGTGCCTCCTCATATGTAGATCTCAACTTCCTTATCTTTTTATGAAACAAAGCTATAATTTAACTCTGGCTATATTAGACTTCTACAACATTTCATACACAGCATATCTAGCCTTTACTGTATAGTAAACATGCTATACATTTTTATAGGTATAGGTCAAACAACATTCACTGTTCTTGTGGGGAACTGTAAGGGGCTGCCTAGAGATATTTTACTATTCATAATTTTCCACTGTACATTGAACATATCCCCTTCTACTGTATACAATAAGCAGCATCTGAATACATTCCCTGAAGAAGAACCAGACCTTCTACCTTTTACATCAAATCAGATCTTAATCATGTAACAACTGGCTTTGTGAAGTGTTTGCTACTCAAAGTATTTTTTTTGCAGATTCAAAATTTACCAGTGGCCTGCTGAGATTTTACCGAGTTAAAGAAACTGTAGCTTGCATAGAAAGAGACACGGTGATCTTGGACATAGTACATAAGGTCGCATCTCACTAATTTTGGACCTCTTCCATAATAAAAGATGAAACATTCCCCTTCTGGGCTGTAGTTTAGCTTGTTACTTTCTGTACAGGTGTGGTCCAGGTGATGGACTGGTATCACATCTAGTGCTGGCTTCTGCTTTGTGCTCAAAGCTACTGGGAAAGTCTCTGCTCTCCACAACCCTGACTTAGAGCGTCAGGCTTCAGAATATTTCAAAACATGAGCAGTGGAGTACTTAATAAACCATGCCAACTAGTTAACATCTCATAATGAAAGAAAGGTGATTCCCACACTTCACTGCAAAAAAAATTATTTTACTTTGCAAATCAAAATTTGCAGCTTTTTCCAGGAAAGAACATACTGTCAATAAATTAAAGAAAGTATGCTTCAAGTATTTTTCTTCCTCTTTACTGCCGTTTCCTAGCATAAAGACCACAAGTTAATACAGTGCACAGGTAAATGTCTGTCTATTTTCAAATAAACCACATTATGTTTCAGTGTTACTTCTCAAACATCTTGAAGCCAATGGGTGGTCGGTTTATCATATGCAGAATGCATATGATCTCAGCTATCTACTCCTGTATATTTGCAAATGTTTTAATTTTCTTATTGAAGTTTAAGCTAATTGTTTGAAACGGGGACTGTTTAAGTAAAATCATACACCAGGGAGAAAAGTATTTTTTAGGAACAGGAGTCTAAACAATTCTACCAATTTTAAACAGAAATACTTATATTTGTACATTTGTGCACAATTTTGCTTGGGATAAGCTCGGCCTATACAGGACTTTGTACTGAAATAAATGCTCAGAAGAATAAAATCAATCAATCAATCAATATTACTGGTTCAAGTAAACATCTTGTTGAATTCCAAGTACCTTGAGCTCCAAGAATCGAAAGGCTAACAAGTCTCCCACTATACAGTTGTCAATGCCAGGTACACAAATCAGAGTTTGCTCTTTAGGGTGAGTAAGCTACAACATGCTCTTTGATCCAAGTAACTGGTGAATATTAACACTTATTCACAGTGGGGGCGCAGATATTCCTTGTTTAAATAATACATTCCAACTATTTCCCAATAGCTTTTCCAGACCAGGCATCTTCTACCAAGCATAATCATGCAAAAACTGGAAAAAAAAAAACACCTTCTATACTCCACAAAAGCACCACTCTTAATTCTGTTACTGTTACTCACTAATGACTCTGGTAAAAAGAATAAATATATTTTTGGTATGCCAAGTTACATTTAAGATCAAAGTAATCATTTCATTTAAAGTATCAAACTCTGATGTTATTTGTACTGCACAAAAAGCATAAATATATACAACTATTCTAATGAAAATGAATAGTGTGTGTGGGGAAAAAAAAAATACAATAAATTCTCACGCTGAAGGGGAAGACAACATTTGCTGCAAACGGCGTTTCGGCTGCAGTGCCTTCAAGGGGTTGAATCTGAGGAGAAAAAGAAAAGGTAAAGTATAGGCTCTCTCTTTAACAAGACTTGAAACAAAGGAATCTCTTCCCCTTCAGTCAGATTTATTGTATTAAATTATATTCATCCTGTTTTCTGCCATTATAATCCACGCACTACCCCATAAAATACTGAATGTTCCAATATCAAAATATGGCTTCTTTTCCAATACAGAATCCTGCCCACAAGCTCAGTATATAAATAAATCAATCAAGTAAGCATTCAAGATAACAGCAATAACTCTTGGAAAAATTAAAACATAAAATTCAAAATAAAGATTCAAGGTGCATTTAAGGTAGTCCTGGAAGCAGAGTTACTGTCTCCTGTACAGAGGCAGATTTAATAAATAATACCTGTAATGTAACATATGCAATGCTTCAGTGTACAGGTAAAACATAACATGATGTACAAATTCATAGTGAGCTACTGGGTTTCAACACATGTGGTGTTGGTAACATGAATGTAGTAAAATTCTTTCCATGACGCCCATTTTATCTGAAAAGTTAATTACTTAGAAAGTTTGATTAAAAAAAAAACAAAAAAAAAAAAACGGTGACACGAAAAAGAATGAAACAAGCAAAATTATCCTATAGACAGACATGTCTGTCCTAATTTTAGTGCTTTGATCATTAAAGGAAATTCAGCAATTTCAGATGGTTTACTTAATTTCAGAATTTATATTTTATATTATACACACACACACAGAGTATATAACATATTACTGATGGCAATATCCAATAGTAGAAGCATTATAGAAATTACATCTACTATTTCAAGACTTTCAAACTTATTTTCCATGCAAAAATAAAACCTAGAAAAAAAATTGAAATTAGCACAATTAAAAAATAAAAAAAGCACTACAGTCATTAAAATACTGTGCAAAAGTATTTAAAAGATCTCTAAAGCAATCAAATCAATATCTAGAAAAACAATCTAGAACAGAAGAGAGATTTATAAAAGTGCTGTATCAGTGTAAGCACATAATAAAAAGGAAGAATAGGTTAATAAAGCAAATAAAATTTGATACATATGCAAGCCAAAGCAGATTTTGACAAAAGGTATAACCAATAAAATGAAAGCCCATCTATACTTTCTTCACTAAAGTGAAAATGTTTTTATGTAGCTTATTTTCCAGTAATTTTGCACAGTGTTACTGACCAGGCTTACCTAAAGGTCACTAAAGCGCACAAATTAGTAAAAAGGTCAACTCTGTTCTGTCAAGGCAGTGGCCACTGTCTCATTTCAAGGTTTCAAATGTTGCAATTACTGTATGTCAAGGTTTAAATCCTCAATACTTGAGCCGAGTAACTAAAGGGTCTCTTATTTCCAGTACTATTAGAATTTTAAAATCAATAATGACAAAGGGTATGGTTTAAAATCAATATTAGTATTTGTTGGAAGTATGATGAGACTGTAGTAATGTATATAACCTTTTCAATCTGTTTAATAAAGTTTTTTACATTTGTACATCCTTGCTAAAAAATAAAAATTACTTTGTATGGAGAAGTTTTCTTAAAGGAATATTTCACCCAAAAATGACTGTGCAACTTTTAGTGGGGGCTGAGAAAAATGTTTAATCTCATATTTTAATGCAGAATGGACAGAAATTGAAGACAGAACTTTTGACCAAAAAAGACCCATTCCCTCCCTCCCTCCCTGTCATTCATTGGTCAGGAATCCTAGTCTTCAATTCAAAAAGTTACTCCCATGAGTCTTTAGGCTTCCCTGTAAAATGTACATGCTGATAATTCTATAAGTAACTATTTTACAATATTTTAGCACAAAAGTAATTTTTTTGCACATTTTGAGCAAGCAACTGGATAACATATGTGAATTATGCAACACGAGTAAAATTGTTTTTGCTTTTTTCTCCATGGATGTTTTCGAACATCATTTTCTGTTGTGCAGCAGATTCTGAAAGTTATGTCTAAATTAAGTATAAACTTTTAAGCAACACAAGGCTGTACGGAGAGCTATGTATTACTTTTGTAAAAAACTTGATTACTATATAAAATTTACTGTTATAAACTATGTTCCTGGTTATCACTAAGTGTCCATAGTGACAAGGCAGATTTCAGAGCAACAGGGAATGAGTTATAAGGAATGATTAAAAGTGCTGAGCCTTTTCAGTTTAATCAAAAGGAGATTAAGAGGAGACTTGACTAAAGTGTTTAAAGTTATGAAGGGAATTAGTACAGTAGATCGAGACTTTAAAATGAGTTCAGCAAGAACAAGGAGATACAGTTGGAAACTTGTTAAGGGTACATTTTTCACAAACAATAGAAAGTTTTTGTTCACACAGAGAACTAAAAACACATGGAATAAGTTGCCAGGTAGTGTGGTAGACAGTAGAACTATTTTGGAAGAATTAAGCATTTAAGACCGATAAGCTTTACTGGGCTGAACGGTCCATTCAATTGTAGATTGGGTTCTAATGTGGATCTGGTATGTGCTTGTGGTGTGTCTGTTTAGGTGTGTTCTTCTTAAACACCTTTATTTATATTAAAAAAAAAAAAAAAAAAAAGGATTCTTTATTGTCTTTAATCTGTGAAGACTGTTTAGGCTATGTTTTTGAAGTACGTTTTCTACTTCACCCAGGTTCAGGTTATGTCACTAAAGCCAAGTTCATCTAAAGATGACATTGATAAACAAATGAAACACACATTGTAATTCAGAGATTTAGCATTTGCTTTAATTAGCTATTGCTGTGTTCACATACAAATATATACACACAAATCCATCCAGTCATACATTTTTCTGAACCCACATAATCTTTTACAAGGTGGGAGGCAAAAGCATATTCTAGAACTCTAGAAGCATTGGGTCATAATGTAATCATTTCCTTAAAATATATACTTCAATAAAATATATACAAAAATGCATATTCATAATATATATGGCTAAAAAAGAAAATAAAGTGTCTCACAATTACAAGCGGTCACATTACAGCTGTTACACTTTTTTCTGTAATGTACCTATCTGAAACAAGGCTTAATAAAAAAAAAAAAAAAAGTTTTCACCATTTCTCCAACTACAAAAACAGATGAATAAAGATATATATATTCTCACACAAGTCAGTTAATTTATATTGGCAATTAAACACTGCTTAAATGAAAATATACAAACACATAGGTTTTAATCATCTTAAATCATTAATTCCACTACAGCTTTTTTGCTGTTAAAAGAAACTTTCTATATATTTATACATGTGCTTTTGTTCTTCAGCTAGACATTCACAATTCTTGTGGTGTAATTATAAATGTGAATTACCTTTTTAATTATGGAATACTTGTTTTTTACCAGAACCTTTGCTATATGGCACACAGCAACAAATAATAAACAATGAAACTTTTTAAAAAATTGCAAATGTATCAAATGTTCATAATCATCAAGAACACACAAGACTAACATGCTTATTCTGGTATTCTATGGCAAATGCCAATCGAGCTCCACAGTGCTGGGCAGTGAGCACAGGGCCCACTAGAGGATGTCGGTCCCTCAGGCCACCCTCATGATGTGGGTTTCTCATTGTTTGCTCAGAGACATTCTCACCAGTGGCCTGCTGGAGGTCATTTTGTAGAGCTTTGGTAGTGCTCATCCTGTTCCTCCTTGCTCAAAGGAACAGATACCGGTCCTGCTGATGGGTTAAGGACTTTCTACAGCCCTGTCCAGCTCTCCTAGAGTAACTTCCTGTCTCCTGGAATCTCCTCCATGCTCTTGAGACTGTGCTGGGAGACACAGCAAACCTTCTGGCAATGACACGTATTGATGTGCCATCCTGGAGAAGTTGGACTACCTGTGCAACCTGTAGGGTCCAGGTATCGCTTCATGCTACCAGTAGCGACACTGACCATAGCTAAATGCAAAACTAGTGAAAAAAGTCAGAAAAGATGAGGAAGGAAAAATGTCAGTGGCTTCCACCTGTCAAACCATTTATTCCGGTTTTGGGGGTCACCTCATTGTTGCTCCCCTAATGCACCTGTTAATTTCATTAACACCAAAGCAGCTAAAACTGATTAACAACCCCCTCTGTTACTTAACTGACCAGATCAATATCCCAAAAGTTTCATTGACTTGATGCTATACTCTTATTAAAAAGTTGACATAAAAGAACAGGTCAACAGAAAGGAAAGTGCTGTGTAGGCACAAGTCCAGAACAACACACATTTTATTTTACAATGGGAAACATTTCCCCAAATCTCCCACTTGCACAGCACAGTATAAAAGCACAGTAAACAAAGTCCACAGCACTGTCTTTTCATCTCTCTCGCCTCCCCTCCTCCTCAGGCAAGCTTCATCTTCAACCTCCCGACTCTTACTCCTGGAATGACAACAGGCAGGTGCTTTTATGCTGCCCCTGGGAGTGCTCCAGGTGGCTCATTAACAAGGTATGGAATCACTCCCAGGTGTGGTGAAAGCCCAAAGTAGGGCTCTGCAGCTCCCCCTGGTGGTTACCACAGAACCCAACAGGGCTGCGGCAGACACCAACTCCCATAGATCCTATAGGGGAATCCGAGGTGCCACTGTAACCCAGGAGGGGTGCCATCTACTGATCTGGGGGAGGCAGTGCCCAGTGTACATCTGCTTCCCCAGTCCTTCCAGAAGTACGGCCTCCCAGGCCAGGAAAAGGGCCCCAGCCATCCATCACTCTATATCTATAAATATGTAAGTTATTATATATATATATATATATATATATATATATATATATATATATATATATGAAAATTTTGAGACGAGACTCTTGCCAAGAGATTTTTTTCAAGTCCCGCCCTCCTCTCAACCATTTTCAACCACGCCCCCAGTCCTCTCACCTCTGATTCATGTGAATGCTTTTGTCAGACACAGTTCCTGCGCTCTCCGCTCTTATAAATTTTTACGTTTTTTTCACTTTAAGTTCCCAATAAAAGAAGACTTATGTCCAAATCTTATTGAAGAATTTCATCCCGAAGGGTTAATCAACAGAAGAAATGAGTACAGGGGCAATCCTAGCACCGAAGAATGATGAAGTCAAACCAATTAACACAAAAAGTGTCAATCAATTACATGGCAATGACATGTAAAATTTTAACAGGCGACAAGAAAGGTAATGTAGTACATCTTTCGCAGATAACAGACAGCAAAGGAGATCTTGATATGCCATTCATATTAAAAAATGTTTAAAGTTTCCCATTATGATAGCTTTTGCTATGACAAATAAATCACAGGGACAAACATTCAAAAAAGTTGCTTAATTTATTAGAGAGAAAGAAACGATATTTACTCACGGCAGTTATACATTGCGTTGTCATGATGTAAGTCCAAACACGGAATCAAAATTCAGTGAGATATTGACGAAAAGTTAATTAAAAAAATTATTTGTACTGAATTTTTACAGTGAAAGTGTGTAAGTTTAAAAAGTATTTGCATGTTAAATTTCAGAGCCAAACAGAACGAACCCCTCTAAACACAGCATGAAACATAATTTTCTTTGAATTTATTACATTTTACTGTTTTTTAACTATGGTTAATTACTCGCTGTAATGTTAAAATAGTTAGTTCTATTATGCAAATGTAACAATCGCTTCCCCATACGTGAGCAGAAGATCCACGAAGTTCGCCCAGAGGTTAGCGAGCAAAGCGAACAGGATGGCAGAGCCTTCTAGTGTATATTATATATCGTGTTTCCCCGAAAATAAGACCTACTCCAAAAATAAGCCCTAGTCAAGATCGTCAGCTGAAAAGCAAGGTACCCAAGGCCAGGTTTATACTTCATGCGATGTGACGCGTGTGCCCGAAACTTCCATTAAATTCCGAGGACACCTTGCCACAAATCTCTGAAAAGGATGTTTAATAACTACATTCATCAATCAGGGATGCGCCCATTCCAGCAGCATCGGCACAAGACAGAAACAAAATCCCTGGACGGGGCATCAGCTCATTGCAAGGTGAACACAAGCACACACATACATTGGCGTCATTGTATCTTCACCAAATCCCCAAACCTTCATGTCTTTGGATGGAAAACTGAGCACACTGTGGAAACCCACCAGGAAAACACCACAAACTCCAGGCAGGGATCACAAGGGACATGACTCCCTGAGAGACAGCAGCGCTATTGCTCTGCCACCCCATATGTGTAACTGTTAGCAGTACTGTATTCATTATTTAAACAAAGTTAACGATTTATCTGTAAAATGTAACCTCCATATTTTAATGCATTTCATCATGAAAGTGATATCAAGTATAAATCTAAGAATTCTAAATGTGCAGAGACCTGGAATATTATAAATTTAATGTGTTCTGTGTGGTGATGCTGCTTGCCACTGCTGTCAGGTCAGGAGGAAGCCCCAGAAGCGCATGGCAATTAACTGGGTCGGTTTTAAGACGACGTTTACGACAGTCTACTTTAATGATAAAGTAAACTACGAGGTTAAAGAGGACATTTTGAGTTTAAAGCTGAAATCTCCACTTTAAATCACAAAATAGACATTTTCATTATGTAATTTTTTTTCTCTGTGGCTCAAATACGCCACCATACATTCTGATGGTATTGTAAAGGTGCAAAAAAAAAAAAAAAAAAGACAGAACAGAAGATGGCATGTGAGACTTTTAAACTGTATTGTGTCATTACTTTGGGGAATATGCAATGCTTGAATATAAAAGCACCACGAATGCATTAGTATGTTGGCATTTTGCTTCACCACATCGAACCATTCATCAAACATCGAAGCACGCACATCGATCCTGGAGAATCCTAAAAGCGTAGCAAGATATTCAGGGTTTGAATGTGGAGAGTTCCGACGATATTCCAGAAGAAGATGACAGGACTGTATTTGGATAAATGTATATTGTTGTACATAAATAAGCCCTAGTGCATCTTTTGGAGCAAAAATTAATATAAGACCCTGTGTTCAGAGAAACACGGTATAATATATATGATATACACACACACACACACACACACACACACACACACACAGAGAATGAAAATTAAAATACAGAATTAAAACTTGTTAGTTTTAAGGCTACTCCACAATTGCTCATACTAACAACTCCTGTGGACATGCCGGATTCATACTCTTATACTTTGCCTGATGTTATTTTCAATGCACAAGAGTTTGTTAATTGTCTGATGTTGGTATTGTAGGACTGTAACTAGTCTATGTGAGACACTCAAGTAATAATTTCATTGTATTATGTATGTACAATGGTAACTTCAAACTTGAAATTTATTTTCAAAATTAAATTGACCTTATGCATGTACAGTAAGCATACTTTGCAATGAGCACACTTGGCAGCACTAGCTACAACTGGGATCTAAGCATGCTCTTCTGAAACTGTGAAGAAACAGTGCTAAACGCTGAACCGCTACATACACAAGAAGAAATCCAAACAAAAATACAGACAGGAAATATCATTTAAACTTTTTGTTTTTTTAATAGACTGTCTATTACCTGCGTGATCCAGTCAAAGATTTCCGGCTCGTTGGAGCAGACATGGAGATGGATGCCGCTATGGAGCGTGAGCACGGTTTTTTCAATCTTGAACTACCTGCGAGAAAATAGATATGCAAAGATCACTTTACAGTGCTGTTTAGGATATTTGGATTTCAAATGCTGCTACACCAAACGGACCATTAGCATAAGGAACAAACCACACAAACAAAGAATTTTTTTATTTAAATGTATTATTCAGGTTTGTGGAATTTACTGCATAGATGTTCTCTAGAAAAGACTAAAATAGCTTTGATGCCAATATTCAAATCTATGCTTAAGTCCTTTCCTTTTCTATCATGAATTTAAAAGCTATCATTGCAACATTGAACATTAAGCTATTGAACTTTAAACTATTCTCCTTGTTATAAAGTACTTTCCTGGCACATGTTTACTGTGCTGGCTATACCTAGTTTTATTTAAAGAAGCACAGAGCTAAAATTAATTTGCATAATGTATGTATATGAAGAATATGTCCCATCTCACTATTTGCTTCATTATGTCTGGTCTAAGGACTATACTTACTAGAAATATACGCTAGATTTTTGACTTGTTGTATATATTACAATTGTCCTCACATACAGAGTAACCTTGTTGTTCTCTTTTAAGTCTAATTTTGCTAGTATTTCCCATTTTGTTTATAATTTAAGCCTAATACCATGAAATATCTCTGTAAATTTTACATTTGTTCTAATTCAATCAATCAATGAAGAAAGTCATAAAAACTGGAATACTCCAAACATGTCAGATGATTTTTTTCAGTTCTGAGATAATAAAATTTAAATGGATTACTTAGGAAAGTGTATTTTTGTTTATGTAAACTACTAATTTAGTTTACGTTCCCCATAAACTGGAGTCTTTCTGGCAGCAAAAAACATAAGCCAGGAACGAATCCTAGTAAGTACATCAGTCCATTACAATAAAGACTCAGCCACATGCTCCGACACTAAGCCAATTTAGAATTACCAATAAATTTAACATTTTAAAAGAGTTAGAAAAAAAAAAGAGTACATAAAGAAAGCCACACACAGAAACGAGTAGAAATTGAACCAGAAACACTAACGACTGCACCACGGTGCCATCCAATGACAATTATAATTATAAAATAGTCAAGACATCCCTATTCATAGTCTTCAAATTAAATATGATTGACTAATTTATCTATCTATCTAATTGAAAACGACAGTGTACCAAACTCTGAGCATCTTTTAACTCCTTAATGGCTTACCATGCATTATGGACTCAATAGAAGCATTTTCCTGCAGTTTTCTAAAACATTCCACATACAGTATAGACAACACATTCCTTCCCCGTTTAAGAAATGAATTTCCCAAATGGAATTACATCTTAAAGTGTCAGTTTTGAATGTATCATTTGCTAAAAATAATTTGCAGAAATTGCCATTTTATTGATTTCCTAAGGCCCATGTACAGTATATGTTGTGTATCCTGTAGTATGTATACAGTCCCAGCTATAAGCTATATGGCAACTTGCAAAATTGTGATCAGAGCTGATAATTGTATGTCCCAGTGGATTACTGTCTCTTAGCTTGCATTCAGTATCTCTTCTATCATCGAGATGGAGCAGAAAGCTATGAGGCAAATTAAGTATGAATGCTTTTACTTCATGAGTAGTTCAGCCACAACAATTCTGTTAGGGGACAAATCTGTTTGTAGCAATAACACGCAGAAGGTACACTTTTTCCAGGAATAAAGTTTTCTTTATGAAGGAGTGGCTAGTTTGCATCTTGAATTCATGCTTTGCAGATGATCTTGTAAGTGGGGTGAAATATAGTTAGCAGGTTTAAATAAAGCCAAAGAATGTATATTTTGTCAGAAAAGCCTAAATTGATTTGTATACGCTTGAGCTACTTTTTGACCAAAATGTTATAATTTGGTTGCTGCATTGTTACATTTTACATTGCCAATGAAGCCATTAGCCTATTTTTCACATCAAAACACAACCTGATGAATGTTATGGGCAATTATGTTTGGGACTTTTGCATCATTATTGCCAAGCATAGCCATGCCATTGCTGTGTTCTATGTAAAGAATAACATTTCATCAGTTACTTATAATGAATCTGCTTTACATATAGCAAGAAATGTCCTTTTCTTAGTGGATACTTACTGATCTAGATATGTCACCCTGCCAAATTTCATCTTTTTAACTAAATGGGAAACAGTTTTTCTTGATGAGTGAGTGGACTTTGAATTTTATATAATAATTTATTAATTATTATTACATATCTACTGTAAAAGTGTGCCAAATTAGTTAAAACAAATTAGTATTAAAAACTCCTACCACAACCACACAAAATCCAAAACACTCAACAGCTAATCGTGCCAGTTATTATAAGAATATTAAATTGTACATGCAAAATTAGTGTGTATGCCTAGGCAAAAAACTTGAGGGTTCAAAAACACATGGTACTATTGACATTCATGAGGCTCTCACAAGGAAAATAAGGCTTTAGTCTTGGCAGACCAATATCCCATCCACAGACAAATTTCTGGCTTGGAACAAAAACAGACATCTTACTCTGATTCAACTTGAGTATCACACATAGTGTTGGTGGTTTACAGCATTCTGCATTATGGTAGACATTGTAGAAATTACAATGGAGCTATAAAACAAACATGTAATTACATATACAGTCTCTTCCAAGTATTCATCCCCAAAAATTATTTTCACAATAAATGGTCTCAGATGCTAAACTTAAAGTAATGCATTAATTCCAGATATTTAAATTTAAACCAGCTCTTTAAAAGCAGTTTTTGTAACATGCTTTTTAGTAATTTTTTGTTATGAGGAATAGTACAACTCATGGAATAATCTGCATTTCGATAAATGACATATCAGACAGCCTATAATCCACAGACAACTTTAGCAGAAAAAGTTATTAAAACTCTAAATACTATTACTGCTTCATTCATATGAAATCAACATCATAATTGGGCCAGATGACTTCCAGAAATGCAATTAGCTCTTAATTCAGCAGTTCACGAATTGAGAGGCTTCTCAGCTTGCTCTTGGGTGAAACCTTAAAGGGCCATTGGACAGACTTACATCGCAAGCTCCTCACCCTTCAACTAAAGCATATGGCATAATTCAAGTTTAAGATCAGTTCTCTAGGGAGTTCAAGAAAAGGTTGGGGTTTTTCCCAAATCCAGACCAAGCAAATATTATAATAAATGCCATAAAAGATATACAGTTTGTGCTGGGTGATTTTTTTGTGGGTGTGGATACATTACATTTCCAATGCAAAACAAATTCTCTGCAAAATTACGACTCAAATAGGCAGAGCGGCAAGCACAGAGAAGAGAAAGGGGGCCTATAAAACTAAGTAGGATTCTGAAGAGATTAGGTAAAATATGATACTGTTTAAGCAGTTAACTTAAAATCCTTCTTTGGGTACCCAGTAGACCCAGCTAAGGTGGGGTATGTACCTTATTATATAGACTTAGAAATGGTAATTTGTCTGCGTTCTCCAGTGGAACCTAAAGTGTTTGTCCTTTAGAGGCCACTGTATCATTACTAGAAATCAGACAGCTCCACATTGGTTTTAAAACATAAGGATGTAGAAATCACAGAAACAAACAAAACAAAACAAAAAAAAGACTAACAAAAGGGTGGCATAAGATCAGAAGCAAGAAGGAGGAAATGCAGTGGACACTGATATACCAGATCTTAATGTAAATTCGAGTTTATGATTGGACATCAAACAATTTATGGCTTACTTGATGATATTGTAAATCGTTGGGAAGAGGATTTGTTCCCATTATGGAGAGAACTGGCAAGCCGTTAAAAATTTTCTTTCTTGGAGATTGTGTGGATTGGTTAAGTTTACCCCAGGCAGGCAGTCACAATCACCTGTTAATGAAAATAAAAACCGAGAACTAAATAATTAGGTAGCATGTGTGTTATATGTAAATTCTCACCTGGGGCTTGAGTATACACAAAAATTTGAATTAAACCTTGATTTTATCTCGGCAATATAGTAAAAGCTCAGGAAAGCTGTATGGTAGCAGGGTCTCCATTTTATCCAAGGAGCCATCTGTTACACCCTATCAAGTTTTCATTCCTGGTGTAGTAATGAAACGTTTTCATTTCTTAAGTTAACAATTTCGTAAGCCATCATTAGAAAAATTAACCACTACTCATAATGTGCAGAAATGTGACGAGTGGCCTACTGGTACCAGAAAGCACAGTATTTATGATCTCACTGCCCTTATTGAAATCACAAAAAGGAACAGAACATTTGTGTGGGATAGCTTGGCTGGTCTCGTTACAGTGCATGCTGGATACTTTATCAGCACACATTCTATTTCAAGTCAATCTAGCTTCATTTTGCAATTACTGATAGATCGACTCATTTAAAAACCGAAGCCCAGAACTACTACCTGCATCAGAGTTTGCACAATAAAGCAAATGAGAGAAGGTGAGATAGAACAATGTAATTTACAACATCCGCTCCCTATGTTCTGATGAAGGAAACGCTACAGTAATTCTTTTAGATTTAAGTACAGCCTTCGACACCATTGACCACTTTGTTATATTACACAGACTTGAAAATTATCCTGGGCTTCCTGGCACTATCATTCTGTGAGTTTAGTTAATATTTATCTAATCGATTTCACTATGTATAGTAATGTAATGGCAGTACTCGGTCATTATATTCAGAAGTTAGATTAGATTTCTTGCAGGGCAAGACTCATCCATTACTGCTTTCATTTTACATGCTTCAGCTGGGAGCGGTCATTAGAAAATACAACATTAACTTTCATTTGTATGCAGATAAATAACTATACCTTTCGTTTAGGCCAAATACTCTAATAGTGTGCTTAATTCATTGCGACTTAAAATGTGTTTTTTCTGTATTTAATTAATGGTGAGGGGGATTTAATAAAATACAAATGTCCTGTCATGTTTTAACTCAGCAGGTCCAAACACTAGTTTTATTTAATCAGCACACAACTTAGGCATTCTCTTTGACACCATTTTGTACTAAAATGTACACCACATTCAAAAACCTGCTTTTTCCAGCATTAAAATATTGGAAAATTAATTTTTTTTCTGAACATAAAGGATACTGAGAAATTAATATACTTCTTTCTACTTTGACCAATGTAATGCACTATTCACATGATGCTCAAACATTTCCATTGGTAGCTTTAAGATACTTCAAAATAAGGCTGCAAAAATGACTAGAACTTGACAGTACAACCACATAACTTCGGTTCACAAGTCTGTGCACTGGCTTCCAGCTAAGATGATTTGAAAAAAATCTTTCTTCTTACATATAAAGCTTTACATAACCAAGGTCCTACTTATCTGCATTCAAATGGAGATTGCATTATGATCTAGATGTTGGTATACAGCTAGTACTGTACAAATGCTTTCCAGGTATACAAAATTCTGCACTACTTTACTCCCCTCTCTCTATTCTGTAGTGGTGTAATGGTACTGGTTGGATGGAGGTTAGAGAGAGAATATGGTTGGACTGATCGAGTCAGAATGTCATACTGCATGATTGGAATTCACAGGAGCATACCACAACTACTTCTGACTGAATGAAGCCTGCAACTGAAAATAACTGTAAAAATCATGTATTGTGATGGGGTCTTGAGGTATGTTTTTATAGGCGTTAAAAATTAATTACATTTTATGTGGGCACTGCTATTTTGTAATTGGTATTGTTTCAGTTACCAGGCGGCCACTAGGCAGGTTGCACATTTCTGGTCATCACTTGACAGCATTACCTCAAATGTTATAATTGTCAGCATTGTGCACTTTGTTTATCCAAGCTTCTGAATTTAACCTTAAATGTGTATACATACATCAGTAGTAAGCCAATTTAAAAAGCTGTTTGGCAATAAACACTCTTCTGTCCTACCTACAATTTATATCATTTTGTGGCATTATCTATTCCGACTACCAATCTTTTTATTCTGCTCTTATATGGCAATTCCTGTTTGAAGTCCTGGGTTTTGCTGCGTAATTTCCACTGTTCTGATTGCAGTTTTCAAAGAGTAACTGCTGGCACCCCATACAGTCAATACACTTAAATAGAGCGGGCACAAAAAAAAAACAATACTTTGGTACTAGTTTGGTACCAGCTTTTTTATATTATCAATAGTACCGAGAAAGTCAATACTGTACATTTATTGCCTTACATTTGTAAGAGATGAAATGGTAATGAGATTAACTTTTTAATAGCATCATACATAGTTACGATAAATTAATGCAAGCCTTACATTTATTTTCCAATTCTAATGAACACTTCATACAAATTTCCATCTGTCCAAGCATCTTTCCAGTTTGCATGCAGTTTAATGTCACGGATTGAGGAGGGGGACCTCACATTCATCCACAGTTACACATACAGAACTGCGAGAGGACTGGCAGTGTAAACAACAGTTCCAGCAAGAAAACATTGATGCAAGATTCAAACCAAGTGGCTGTTTGGCTTGTCTACACCAGCAATTGCACAAGTTGCTCAATTTGTTAATACCAAATAAAATGTATTTAGTGTTTCAAAGCTTTGAAAGGACAAGAGACATCTCACTATTAATACAACATGTACCGTGCTTACAGACACGTAAATTACTGAAAAATAGGAATGTGATCACTAGCATAAGAAAGCCTGAAAACATTAAAACAAAAGGCTGTTTATTAGTGGTCCTGAAAAAAGACCATGTAAAAGTGACAAGTTTGATTTCACACAAGAAGCTTAAAAGTTGGGACAAATGTAAAATTAAAGGGGGGACAGATTTGGACACAGCAGTGTGAGTTTCTGATGTTTGAAATCTGAATTAATTTGACTCCTCTGTTAAATATGTTTCTTCAGTAACCAGCTAATGATGCAAAAAATTGTTTACAATAGTAAATGTTACAAACCTAACAGAAGGATTCACCGGCAAATGAGACTTTAAACCATGTTGTTACAAAAACAGCTTTAAAGTGTTTAATTGTAAATATCTGGAATTATCTTGGATTTCACCAATTCAACAGTATACATTACTGTATGATAATGATTGAATTTTTAGATTTAGTATGGATTTTAAGAAGTATATTTCAGTTACTGGACAGAAAATTTCATAATAAATTTAGAATGTTCACATGCTAAAATAAATGCAGGTAGTTTATGATAATATTCTTTACTAGCCGACGCCCGCCGTAGCATACAGCGATGTAAGAATAGGAAGGAATTCAGAAATCAAGAAGAAATAAATACTTCTTGAAAGATGCAGTTGTGCATAGGTGTTTTGGTGGAGAAGACAGATAATGAGTCGAAAGATCTAACCCTAGAAAAAGCCATGTACAACGGACCGTGGCTGAAGCACAGGTCTGTGCTCTGGTCTTTGGGTATCCGACAGTGCATGTAGAATTTCCAACCAAGCAGGATTACATGTGAAAGTGATAAATCAGGCTTTCCGAATTTACGTACTATGGCCATGGCATCCCAATAGTTTTGTTGCATGTATCTTGGACTTCCTGGAAATGTGGACGTCAATATGATCATTTTGCCTACACGTACGTTATTTTCAGCGTTTGCTTGCAGTGCGTCCGATAGTCCTTTGTATCAAACCCACGCGCAGATCTTGATGTAATTTGAGATGGTTGAGACGCACACCCTCTGTTTTAACATACACATCTACGACGTACTGTTGGAATAGTTTGCCGCTGGAGTGCAAAATACTACATGTATTCCTCATTGCTAACCTGTATGCAGAAAATTGGCATTGAGTAAGCCTTATTCACTTGGCAGTTCTTTTAATTTTTAAATCTTTGTGCCAGCCAATGTCTCCATAATGGAAAAAAAGTGGGTAAACCATAGGATCACAATTCATATTGAGTGTGGAAATCTGTTTACAGGAGTTGCCTATGGGATAGATGCAAATGTCCCTTTTGGCAGGCAGTTCGCCATCTTCATCCATTATCCTCCGCTTATCCGGGGTCGGGTCGCGGGGGCAGCAGCCTAAGCAGGGAAGTCCAGACCTCCCTCTCCCCAGCCACCTCCTCTGGGAGGACCCCAAGGCGTTCCAAGGCCAGCTGGGAGATATAATCCCTCCAGCGTGTCCTGGGTCTGCCCTGTGGCCTTCTCCCAGTGGGGCATGCCCGGAACACCCCCCAGGGTGGCGTTCAGGGGGCAACCTAACCAGATGCCCGAACCACCTCAACTGACTCCTCTCAATGCGGAAGAGCAGCAACTCTACTCCAAGTCTCTCCTGGATAACTGAACTCCTCACCCTATCTCTAAGGGAAAGTCCAGCCACCCTGCGGAGAAAACTCATTTCGGCCACTTGTATCCGCGATCTTGCTCTTTTGGTCACTACCCAAAGCTCGTGGCCATAGGTGAGGGTAAGAACGTAGATCGACTGGTAAATCGACAGCCTCGCCTTTTGGCTCAGCTCTCTCCTCACCACGACGGACCATTGCAGAGCCCGGATTACTGCGGATGCCGCACCGATCCGTCTGTCAACCTCCCGCTCCATTCTTCCCTCACTCATAAACAAGACCCTGAGATACTTATACTACTCCACTTGAGGCAGCACTGTGCTCCCATCCCAGAGAGAGCATTCCACCCTTTTCTGGCTGAGAACCATGGCCTCTGATTTAGAGGTGCTGACTCTCATCCCCGCTGCTTCGCACTCAGCTGCGAACCGCTCCAGTGAGAGCTGGAGGTCACTGTCCGATGAAGCCAACAGAACCACATCATCCGCAAATAGCAGAGACGAGATTCTGAGGTCACCGAACAAGACCCCCTCCACTCCTTTCACTTCTTTCTGCGCCTAGAAATTCTGTCCATATAACTTATGAACAGAATCGGTGACAAAGGGCAGCCCTGGCGGAGTCCAACCTCAACAGGAAACAAGTCTGACTTATTACCGGCAATACGGACCAAGCTCCTGCTCCTCCTGTACAGGGACTAAATGGCTCGTAGCAATGAGCCTTGTACCCCGTACGCTTGGAGCATACCCCACAGGATGCTTCGAGGGACACGGCCGAATGCCTTCTCCAAATCCACAAAACACATGTGGACTGGTTGGGCAAACTCCCATGCCCCCTCCAGGATCCTGGCCAGGGTGTAGAGCTGGTCCAGTGTTCCATGGCCGGGACAGAATCTGCATTGTTCCTCTTGAATCCGAGATTCGACCATCTACCGAACTCTTTTCTCCAGCACCCCTGAACAGACCTTACCGGGAAGGCTGAGGAGTGTGATCCCCCTATAGTTGGAGCACATCATCCGGTCACCCTTCTTAAAAAGGGGAACCACCACCCTGGTCTGCTAATCCAGAGGGACTGCCCCCAATGTCCATGCG
Organism: Erpetoichthys calabaricus; assembly: GCF_900747795.2. Classification (NCBI taxonomy): domain Eukaryota; kingdom Metazoa; phylum Chordata; class Cladistia; order Polypteriformes; family Polypteridae; genus Erpetoichthys; species Erpetoichthys calabaricus. The sequence continues at coordinate 153,305,247 of NC_041403.2, forward strand.
ATGCTGCAGAGACATGTCAACTAGGACAGCCCCACAGCATCCAGAGCCTTGAGGAACCCAGGGTGAACCTCGTCCACCCCAGGGGCCCTGCCACCTCGGAGCTTTTTAACTATCTCGGCGACCTCAGCCCTGTTATGGACGGGCCCCCTCCGGAGTTCTCCAGCTCTGCTTCCTCTAAGGAAGACATGCTGGTGGGATTGAGAAGATCCTTGAAGTATTCCTTCCACCGGTCAATAACGTCTGCAGTTGAAGTCAGCAGGGCCCCATCTCCACTGTACACAGTGTTGGTGGAGCACCGCTTTCCCCTCCTGAGGCACCCGACGGTTTGCCAGAACCTTCTTGGTGCCGAACGAAAGTCGTTTTCCATGGCTTCCCCAAACTCCTCCCATGTCCGAGATTTTGCCTCTGCAACGGCTGATGCCGCCACACGCTTGGCCCACCAGTACCCCTCAGCTGCCTCTGGAGTCCCACTGGTCAACCAGACCTGATTGTTCGCCATCTTCTCCGACGAAAATAACTGCAAAATCGGTGTGACATGTCGGGGCATTGTATCGTCATAAATCCTGCCTAGGGTTTTCTTTGAAAACCATTCACACAGATGCTGTTGGATTAGACTGAGCGATTTCATGCATGTGTTTGTATGATTTAGCGAGGGGGTTAATGGTTCTAAGCATGGAATCTAGCTGGACAAGTAAATTTTCGCTGCATGCAGAGTTTGCTTTACTTTGTAAGCGTACTTCAGTAGCTTGCGGCGTGTCAAAAACATACAACTGTCCATATCCTGGGGAGGTAGAAGTGTTAGCGTATAGTGGAGAGATTTGGTGATAAATTTGCCCGTGTATTTTAAAACAGTATGGTCCGTGGCCAGGAGATTGAGTTATCTGTGCACCCATGTAAGCAAACACTAGAGAAGAGTTGTATTCTCGAATGTGTTCACGATAAATTTTTAGCTTCTGATGTTTGCTGTGTAAGAAGGTGTTGTAAAGAGACAGGTGGCTCCCGCAAAGGTGGTAAAGCTACTTTACCGTTGTAGCAGCACCTCGAGTACTTCTTGGATGTATTATGCTCAGCAGGCCAGTATAGTGCATGACAGTGTTTGCACTGCTGGTCTGGAGTCCCAGTGTTGTACTCTTGGACGGGAAGACAGGAATTAGGTGAAGTACCACCTGTGGTAACGGGAAGAGAATTGTGTGTATGTCTGCCGAGACTGTTTGTTTGGAAACGTTGCTTTGCAGATGTCACATTGCAAGAGTTGTGAATGAGTTTTGTTGCGTTTAGTCAGACAATCCTGTGTAGTGAACTTCTTATTGCATTTCTGGCACTCATATAGTTGTTGGAAATAATGCCTTTTCTTGTGTTTAGCAAGTGAGGTTCGCGTTTGAAAAGTTTTGTTGCAGGAATCACACTTGAAGAATGTGTTACTGGAGTGGGAGTGAGGTAATTTTTCAGCAGAGTGAATTTTTGTGTGCTTGTGAAGATAGTTCTGCATTGTGAAATGTTTTGTGCAGGTGTGACACTGAAACAATTTGTCGTTGCAGTGAATTTTGTGTTTGGCAAGGCTGGGTTTTGTTTTGAAAGGTTTACTACAAATGTCGCAGAGGAAGGTTCTATCTACCAGTAGACGAAACTGTAGTGTTTTGAAGAAGAATGACTGAGGACTGATGTGTTTGTGTTATCAGACATTATATGCTGCTGGAGGGCTTCATAGTGGCCATTGTCCAGTTGTCCCGACTACAGAAGGTAAATGAAGAGAGTATTTCCAGAATTGTAAATGCAAGGCAGGATGTTGGAGTAGTGTTTGAAGTAAATGACAATGGTACCATGGAGAGTCTCTGAAAGAGCTTGAATATCAGCTTCACCACCATAAACTTCAGATGTTGCCATGTATTGGATAGTACTCCTGACTTGTTGTGATAACTCAATTTGCATTGGAAAGAACAACAGGAAGAACATCTCCAAATCGGTCCCAATGTGATGCAACAAAATCTACTGCCCTATGTTGTAGTGAGAGTGCATTGCCTTTGTCAACCGTCTGGGTCACGAAATAACCCACTGATAGGAACAGGCAGTTGCTGGATCCCGGAATAGAGATGATGTTGTACAAAAACCCGTCAACAGAGAAGATACTGTCGTTCATTTTATAACAAAGGCTTAGGAAACAACTGCTGCAGTATAACGAAAATAGCAAGGTGTATGGGAGGCCGCAGGCAGCGTGGGGAAGGGTTTGGAAGAGGACGAATAGGAATCGAGAAATGCCGTGTCGGCTACGTGTGGGCGGGACCGGTTTTGAAGTGGAAGCAGGACAAACCAGAAGAGAAATATATATAAAAGAGATAAACTTTATGCCAAAACCACCCAAGGTTATAAATCCTGTATTTGTTTTTACACTGGTGGGATCCCCACCTCCACCCCACATTACAGTTCAAGCCCTGCATTGTGTTTATTTATGAATGCCAATACTTATTTACTTAAATGATAGTTGGGTAACTTCTTAATAGATATATCAGTATTGAAAGTTGTTAGGACTGTTAGTATTTATGTATTTGATATTGTATTATAGAAAAAGGCGCAATATTATTCAATTCAATGGTGGAGGAATTTGAATAAAAAGCCATTGAATGAGAGTTATGTTTTTGCTGTAGTATCGAAAGGTATCGTTTATTGTAAAATTTCACTTATATTGTGGCATTGCTACACTACAAGATGTGGAATGATTTGTCTGATATTATAAAAGAAATCCTTAGGTGTCAGCTTTTAAAAATTACGATTATGCCTTATGTGCTTTAGTCTAGTATGGCATGACTAGACTTGCCTATTAGCTATTCTTTTTGCATTTCTCCTTTTTAGTGATTTTTATAAAATGTTCAAGAATTATGAACTGTTACTGACCCTTCTCCATTCCGTTTCTCTTCTTGTTATTTGGTAGAGACACTTTGCTTGATTGCTATACTGCTTAGCAATTGTCCCACCCAAAAATATTTGGAAGCCTTGCAATCCAAGTATGAAAGTGGCATTGCTACCTTAGACTTCAGAGCACAATCACATACAATACTGTAGAATGCAGAGTTAGGACTGTGTGGACATCTGGCCAAAGGCTCCGACATGTGGGCACTTCTGACTTTGTCTTATAACTGTGGACCTCCAGAAGTTTATTTTCTTTACATATGGTGCAGACTGTTGCTCTTTTTCTTTACCTTTGTCAACTGGTCATTTCTCATCCACAATATCAATGTACATGTATTGTTAGGATTTATATAAAGGAGTTTAAAAGAGCTTTGATGTGTTGTGTGTATAAACTAAATCAGTCTTTTATGTGTGTACATTATGCATTTTATAAAATTTGTAATCAGTAAACTTGCTACAGCACACTAAGCTCAGTGAATAGAATAGTGCACATCAAATAAATGGAGTTGAACTAGAGGCTGAGGTCTCTGTGTGGCATAAACTGTATGCTGCACATACAGGTCATAACAAAATACAAGGCAAGCTATTTAACGTCGGCTTTTGTCAAACGTAAAACGCTTACTGTCCTACTTAAGAAAACTGATGCATTTAAATACATGGATTGTAACAGGATCCAAAAAGTAAATATTGCTTTACAGAGGTATAAACACCTTCTATGGATCGCTCCAACAAGAAACACATAATATTTATATAACAATATAGGTGTACAAATTCTTGTAGAGAAGGCAGCCTATAAGCAGTAAGCAAAATTCAAAGCACATCACAAGAGCTGCCCATGAACACAATAACAAGTAGTACTGCAATTCTGACTCATCACTCCTTAGACTGGGAAAATGCTGATAAGCCCTTTTCACTAGAGAAAATAAGTCATGACAACCCTTATATAGTTATGCAACCAAGCATAGATGTCAAAAGAATAGTGGGGGTACAGAACAGTTGAGAATGGTTAAATATTACATACTGAGGTAAGCCAAGCATAGTGTAATAACATTCAACTTTTTTTTTTTTTTTTAATATACACATCAATGAGTTCTGGGTCTATCTAGAGATTAGCAGCTTCATTAAACATTTTTTCTTTTATTTCAAAATATGGTAGATTTCCTATATCAATCAAAAAATGAATTATAAAAACAAAAAGTGAAAAGGAAATGGTTGCTTTAGCCTAAACACAAATAGACAATGTAATGGAAAAGGACTCCAAATGTCTTTCACATAATCACTATATAGGTAAAAAGTATTTTGAACAGCTGTGCTTTCTTGTCAATGATTCTAATCATCTAGAAAATGAAAACAATGAATGTCAAGGTTAAAACATGCACATATTATATACATATATATATTTTTTATAAATGTATACACACACATGCACTGTATGTTTATATATATATATATATATATATATATATATATATATATATAAACATCCGTATCTCTCAAAGCAGACAAAGTTGCTAGGCAACAGCATGTCAGGATTAAAAGAGATTCATTAAAAGAACAAGATTGGATATAGGTCAAACAGTTCAGATTTTTGAGCAAATACAGAATATGATGACTACCACTCACATCCATACATCATCTGCCAGCTTCAAAGCTGCTGCTGATGCTTTTACAAATGACCTTTATAAATAAAAGTTGAACAGGAACAAAAGCAAATTTTTAGCCTGTTTACATGTATAAAGCTCCAGATATCTTAAATGACACATTATCTGTTCATACGATTTTGGGGTGTATAAGCATCTTTTGGAGAGCTGCACCATTAAAAAAAGCTTATGGTGACTAAAAACAGAAACAGAACTGTAATAAAAAAAATTAAAGCTCCAGTTTTTGCTAACCTTTAATAATAGCATTTTATGTTCAGTTCTCTCCTGCTGTGCAAAGACTTGAACTGGATCCAGATCGCTCAGCATCTGTAAAATTTCCATTGACGATTTGCTAATGAAAAAAATCCTTCCTTGCACAATTCTGCTTGCACACAGGAAACAGCTACCATTCTCCTCCTCTTTCCTTCACTGCAGTAAGCAGGCGCACCACAGCTTCACCTAAATGACACTGAACTACAGTGCTTGCTTTCACTGTTACAGCGACAGTGATTAATTATGATGGGCTGTTATTTCCTGATCTTGCTAAATCAAAAAGCCATGGCAAGCTCCTATTTCAAGGGCTGGCACTTGCACACACATATTGCAAAAATCTGATGTCAGTTTAAAATGTTCCAGAAAATCCAATGGAAATTACACACTAAATATGCAAGTGTTCTAGAAAAAAAAAAATGTATCACCTGATTCTATACGCAAGATATACCTCTCAAAAAACTTTGTCACCCCTATTCTAAAAATGAAATTTAATATCTATACCACAATATCATTGCACAATATTATAATTCTCATGTACACATGTATGCACAGTCAGCTGTAGTTATTACTAAACATTTGCAGACAGCAATTAACAGTGTCAAAAGCATGTAATTGTGGTGCAATCATAAAATTATTTAAAAAAGCCAATAGAATGATGAAAGAAAACATCCATTCATCCAGCCTTGTAAGGAACATTCATGTAAGCACCCACATTTAAATCAGAGTGCTAATTTTACATTTGACAATTTTATATTTTGACAACATTTCACATTTGCTACGTGCAATCCAGTAACAGAAACCTATAAAATTGTAAATTTGATTGAACATCGCTTTATTATAATAAAAAAATCCTGGGACGAGATGTGACCTTTTTCAGAGAGATACTTTCACGTCCCGCGTGACTTTGTGCCAAGAGATTTAACCATGCCCGGGGCCGGAAATAAAAGACAAAGAGTAGATGACAAAGTAGAAGATGGTAAAGAATTAAAAAACATTGGTGCGATACACATGCGGAGCAGGTTAGAGAGATAATGGAAGTACTAAAATTCGAAAGTTTCAATAAAAATGATAGTAAAGATCACATTAGCATAAACAAACAGAAATTACTCAGTGAAATAACTGAACAGCGAAAAAGATTGAACCCAGCACTATATTCATACCAAAAAACGTTTTTTATTTTTGTTATGATATGTATTTTTCTTATACCGCAACACCATTTTAAATAGCCTAAACAACGTGGCGCAGCAGGAAACTGTTTAAGGAGGAACCTTTTTCACTGCTGCACCGCTAAACACGCATACAACGGAGTACATGCATTAGTGGAGATATTGAATGGTGAAAATGGACAGAGAACATTCCGAAACTGAAGCTGTAGCAGACAATAAAATTGAACATGATGACACAGAAGAACTTTTGCCGAAAAAAGGAGCTGTGTCTGTTGTCTGGAGATAGTTTGGTTTTAAAAGGTCAGATGTGGACCATTATGTTCAAATGTGTGAATACTGTTTCTATACTGCTGGATAATACTGCAAGCCAAGTTGTACTTGTTTTATTTTTTTTCAATACTGTGTAATTATACCTAGGGTACTGTGTAATAGTGCGACAACATGTTGACTTTATTCTCGATGCTTATGACTAGAATAAAGTCGACATGACTTTACTATCGTAATTTGTCATTAAAGTAGAATATCGTAAACTAAACTTCATCTTAAAATGAATATTTAAAATTTACTAGATTTTCTCAAACCCCATCATAAGTTCTGTAGCACATTAAATGCTTTGTGTTAAGTGTTCCCGGAGCCATGTTAATCACTATGTGCTTCTTAAACTGACTTCCTTTTGCACTAAGAGGAGGCACAGGCAGCAGACAGAATACATTAATTTCATGATTTTCCTGCTCTCTGAACATTTAGAATGCCAAGATGCATTAAAGCATGTATTAATCATGTGGGGGGCACGGTGGCATGGAGGTTGTACTGCTGCCTCGCAGCAAGGTGGTCCCGGGTGTTCCCTGCCTTGAATTTACATGTTTTTCTGGTGGGTTTACTCAACATGCTTCAGTTTCCTTTCAAAGTCATGTAGGATGTGGGGTTTTGTTACATTATATTGACCCTGCTAGTGTATGTATTGCTCATATTCACCCTGCGATGTGCTGGCGCCACATTCAGGATTTGCTCCTGCCTTGCACACAATGCTTGCTAGGATAGGTGCAACCCTGAATGGTTGGCATAATTAAACATATATAACGAAGATTTTTTTTTTTAAAGTTTTGAACACTGTGTGTTCTAAGTGTATAACTAGTTTTAAAATTTCACAAAGACGTTTGGTGAAACAAATCACGTGTGGTGATTGGTTATGCAGAGAAAGAAAAAGGATAGGAAAGGAACTGGGGGTTTGTTACATCACACAGAGACAGCACACATGCAATAAAGAAAGTCTGCTCAGAAGAACTTCCATTGAATTCTGTGTTCGTATCTCCGACCACCAGATCACGAACCCAACATTTACACAATATTTAAGTTAAACCTGTGCGATACCCAGTCATATATCCAGTTTTTTGGAGCCTCGTCACACCTGCCATAAAGTTCTCTATACTGAACGTACACCTGGGGACCCCTTACTGCGAGGCAGCAGTGCTACCGTGCATGTTTAATACCTGCTTTAATGCATTTCATCATGAAAATGATATCAAGTATTTATCTTAGTATTCTAAATTTTCAGAGAGCAGGAATATCATGAAGTAGCTGCGTAGTGGCGATAGCTGCCTGCGCCTTATCTTAGTGCAGAGGAAGTCAGTTTAAGAAGCGCGTAGCGATTAACAACTGGGTCAGGGAATACTTAACACAAAGCATTTAATGTGCTACAATAGTTATGATGGGGTTTGAGAAAATCTAGTAAATTAAACATTGATTTTAGGATGAAGTTTAGTTCACAACATTCTACTTTAGTGACAAAATAAACTGAGAATAAAGTGGAAATGTTGAGAATAAACATGTCGACTTTATTCTCGACATATAGTTTTTTTTCTTTACTGTGTATTTTTTTTTCTTCACCATGGCCCTAATACGCTTCCGTAGGGCTATACAACAAATAGCATTATAAATGCAAGTTGCAGTTTTATTTTTTATGTATATAGCTTTGCTTGAAGCAAGGTCCATAGTTAGTGCAATTTGCCTTAATGATGGTTCAGCTGGTAAAGTTCTCATCGCCAAGTTGCACTCGTTTTGTTTTATTTTATTTTTATTTGGTGAATACTGTGTAATGCACCTCGGCTTGAAGTAATAGTATTATTACTAGAAGTTGCACTATTATTTATTTTATTGTAATTATTTATTAGTTTAAATATTATGCAGTTTAATGATGGTGAAGTTATTTAAAAAGTCACTTTAACGTGTCAGTGGACAGAGATTGTTAACATTAACAGAAAGTATAGTTTGTTTACCAACAATATTTACTATTTATTCCTTTTCTAAGACATGTTCAGTGCAATACAACTTTTGAAAAGCACCTCTGGATATTTAACTAAGTCTAAATGCCTCTTTGGATGGTTGAAAATATGTTGTCAAAATTTTAGTTTAAGTTGTTTGCAAACTTTGTTTAATAAAGAGGTTCTATATTTTGACTGCAACGGTCATGCAACGTGATTCCTTCTCTTCATTAGTGCCACCCCCTTGAAAACTATCACTTTATGGGGCCATGCAAACCTGTATTAATACTAGTGTGCACATTAAAAGTTTTTTTGTACAATGTACAATTCTCATGACAGTGGAATAGGTTATTCTTAGCCAGTCTACTGCAGTAATTGCAGTGGAAAATGTGGTTAACATCCACTCATGCTTAGAAAAAAAATACCACTGAATACTGTGAAACCAGTATAATTTTGAAAAATACTGTGATATAGAATTTTGGTCATACTACCCAGCACCAACTGAATATATTCGGATTTAAACTTTAAGTCGGAGACTTGTAGATCGTTTAATTTGTGTTGCCATAAGGGAAAAGTAGTATTTCTTCCCAATGAAGAGGCGTATCCGCGAGAGTTAAAAGATTTGTTGTTAGGCGAAAGTGAAATCCACATATGCAAGCAGCAGAGGCATGAAGTGGCTGGTGCGCAGCAAAGGCCCTCAGGTTGTCGAGCAAAGCGAGCAGGGGGCGAAGCCCCCTAGTATTTATAAAAACACAAGATTATCACAGGCCTTATGCTTATCTTAAATTCACAGTGGCCAATGATTTTAACTCTTTTTTGTGCAGTTTTTGATGCTGAAGAGTTTTGCCAAAGAAGAACTCCGCCAAGATTACTTCAGCATGTAAACCAGCGAGGCTTCTGCTTAAACTGGGTTATTCACTTTAACCCAATTATGTGTGTGCATGTAAATGCACCCAAGTGTTGGCTATCTCAGTGGGAAACGTAGTGCTTGGAAGATAGTCTGTAATGGATGTGTGTGCCACATTTAGCCCAACATCTCTAAAAGATGGTGATATGCACAAGCAGGGGAGACAAAATACAGTGTTTTCCTTATTGCTAAAATTAGTGGACAAGCTGCCTATTACTCTTAAAAACCCACTTAGTAATCTATTGGTGTCAAGTTGGGACAGGAGTAAAGGCATTGTGGTTTCCAATCTTGAAGCAACTTGTATTCATTTATTAAGTCACTGTCAGTTTCAAACTTTTCTGTGATGTTTATTTTGGTGTGTACTTCTGTTAATATTCCTATGTTCTTTACATCAATTCACGGTGAAAATATTCCTAACCTTGTGCTCCATTTGTGGCATAATGCAAAATTTAGTCTCTCTGAAATCCCTGAAACAATCTTTTAAGTAGTCATGCACCAAGATTCACTTAAGGTAACATCTTCAGCAACTGAGCAGTGGCAATATATTATGAGTGCATTCCTTAATTGTGACATACCTTCCCATCTAAAACTCACTGCAAGTCTTTTTTAAGACGCAAATCTTGCCTTAATAACACGATTACCTTGCCCCAATCAGAAATGTTCTGGCATTCTCTCCCCCTTTCAATAGTTTAACTTACAACTCAAAGCAAACAGTGTTCTGACCTCCTGCTTATCAAAATAAGGTAGAAAATGCCAATTAAAAGATGTGTATTCCTCATTTAATGCAATTCATATTAAATTTTGTATGTATTACTTTTCTGTGACTATGCTTTTATTTTAATAATAAATTCAGAGAGATATCCATTTTTGTTGTACAAAGACAATCTTTAGGACAATCTTTACATTATTATTCATTTATTGGTGTTAACTCTACATTGAAAACAAATGCCACCCACTAATAATTTTCTAGTGGAAATAAGTAATATGTGATCTGGATGAAGAGTTGACTGATCATCAACTCTCTGCACTCATTTTTTGCTAATAGTTGGAGGACCACAGTATAAAAACTATACAGTATACAGCCATCCACCGTAAGGTTCAACCAGAGCAAAAACAGGGGGAGGGGACACATCTGGACACACAAATGGCACTCCATCCATCCATCCATCCATTTTCCAACCTGCTGAATCCGAACACAGGGTCACGGGGGTCTACTGGAGCCAATCCCAGCCAACACAGGGCACAAGGCAGGAACCAATCCCGGGTAGGGTGCCAACCCATCGCAGGACACACATAAACACACCCCCACACCAAGCACACACTAGGGCCAATTTAGAATCGCCAATCCACCTAACCTGCATGTCTTTGGACTGTGGGAGGAAACCAGAGCACCCGGAGGAAACCCACGCAGACACGGGGAGAACATGCAAAGTCCACGCAGGGAGGACTTGGGAAGCGAACCATGGTCTCCTAACTGCGAGGCAGCAGCACTACCACTGTGCCGCCCTCAAACGGCACTCATCCCTCTCCTTTCACATATGCCAGTGAAAATCTCTACTGGCCCAAGAAAATTGAAAACTTCAGAGCAAAGCTTCACATCTATGCCCGACGACAGGAAGCAAAAAAAACTTCAGTACCATTGCTTTATACATTTTGGGGTAGGTTGTTGCCGCCTTCTGCGGTTGCTAGTTACAATTTGTCTTTTTTTTAAGATTCCTGACTGTTTTCCAGCTTATTAAACATAAAATAAAAAAATGTTAACAAAACATTGCCTTATACTTAAGGTTCTAAGATTAACATTGCTTTCAACTATGGTAAAGCCTAGAGTTGTACTAATGCCACTAGCATGCACAACGCCTGAGGTTTTGTGATTGGCAATGTTTTAAAGAGGATTCTACAGAATTCAATTGTGGTTTAAAACTGCTGTCAAACTGCAGTATTTAAAACAGTGACATAGGTGCAGAGTTCTTTTGTACAATAAATACAGTATACTTAAACGGCAACGAATTAACAGAGATGACATGACCTGGTCCCGTCATGTTCAGAAGGAATGGGGGCCTGATGCAATACATCTAGTGTGGAGGTTGAAGGCAGAGGTCTTAACAGACTGGAACCCAGACACAAAAACTGACTCTTGGGATGTGGAATGTCACCTCTCTTGGGGGAAAGGAGCCAGAGTAGGTGGGCAAAGGCAAAGCGCTACTAACTAGATATAGTTGGGCTCATCTCCATCCACTCCCTTTGTTCTGGACAGAAACACTTCAAAAGAGGCTGGACTCTCCTTTACTCTCAAGTTGCCCAGGGGGAAAGGTGTCAGGCGGGAGTGGGCTTCTTATTGAGTCCCTGCCTGGTCAATGCCATGTTAGAATTTGTCTCAGAGAACAAGAGAACTGCCTCTGTTAGAGTGAAGGTTGCAAAGATGGAGGACTCTGACTGCCATATTATATATGCCTATGCACCAAATGTTAGTTTGGAATAATAGGCATTCTTGGAGTTACTGATGGGGATCCTGGGAAGGGTCCAATGCTGGGGAATCCATAAATTCTGTGAGGAGACTTCAGTGCCCAAATGAGTAATATGTTCTGAACACTCAGGTGAAGAGAGGGGCAGAGCTGTCAACTGAACACCACTTGGTGGCAAGTTGTGTCAGATGGTGGAGGCGGCTCTTGGAAAGCCCAAGCAAGTAGTGAGGGTGGACTGGGAACATCCGGGGGGCAGATGGGGCCTGTCCAGAAGACTTTCAACTTCAACCTCTGAAAGAGCGTTTCCCCACATCCTGGGGTAGGCTGGGGACATACAAGTTCAAATGGGCCTCGTTCAAAGCCTTCCCTTTGGAAGTAGCTCCAAAGAGCTGCAGCCTGGAGACCAATGGAGCCACTCAAGATGGCAATCCAAGGACCAAATGGTGGACACCAGAAGCGAGGGATGCCATCAGGCTGAAAAAGGAAGCCTTCCATATATGGTTAGCACAGGAGACTGCCAAAGTAGAAAAGAGGTACTGATAGGCCAAAGGTTTGCGGCCAGGGAAGTAAAAACCCAGGTGTGGGAGAAGTTCAGAAAGACCACTGAAATAGACTATTGATCAGGCTCAAAGAGGTGCTTGCACACTACCAGATGACTCAGAAATGAAAGGCAGGGATTCACCTAGGTTGTTTTCAGTAAGGGTGGAAAGTGCTGACCTGGACTGAGGATGTTGTCTAGTGGTGGAAGGAACACTTTGTGGATAGACACACCCTCTGCAGAGAAGGCAGAGCCAGAAGTTAATAGGGGATTAAATGCCCATTTCCCTGAGGGAAGTCACCAAGGTAGTAAAGCAACTCCGCAGTGTCAAGGCCCCGGGGGTGGATGAGATCCGCCCAGAAATGCTAAAGGCATTTGGACATAATCAGTACTGGGCATTGTTGGGACGTCATTGGTGGCACGCCTTTTCAATATTGCAGGAGTCCGTCCAATCAGACTACATGTGTTTTGTGGACTTAGAGAAGGTATGGGACTGTTCCTCAAGGAATTCTGTTGGGGTTGCTGGGAGAAGTAAGGGGTTCCAGAGCCCCTAATAAGGGCTATTCGTCCCCTGTATAATCAGGGCAGATGTGTCCATTTCCAGGGGTTTTGGGGCTCCATCAGGGATGTGTTTTTTCTCCTGTCCCATTTGTGATTTTCATGGAGAGGATTACCAAGGTGCAGCCAGAGAGGTGAGGGGGTCCAGTTTGGCAGCCTTAGAATTGCATCACTGCTTTTTTTTTGCAAATGACATGGTCCTGTTGGTTTCATTGGGCTGTGAACTCCAGCACACATTGGGATGTGTGAAACAGCAGTGATGAAGATCAGCACCTCCAAATTTGAGGCCATGATCCTCAGTAGGAAAAAGGTGGACTGTCCTCTCCGAGAGGGAGGCAAGTTACTGCCACAAGTAGAGAAGTTTAAGTACCTTGAGGTCTTGTTCACGAGCAAGGATAAAAGGGACAGTGAGACTGATAGATGGATTAGGGCAGCGAGTGCAGTTATGCGGTTCCTATACAGAAGAAGGAGTAGAGTCAGAAGGCAAAGCTCTCGATTTACCAGTTGATCTTCATCCCTATGCACACCTCAGGTCATGAGATTTCAGCAATGACTACAAGAATGAGATTGCAGGTGCAAGTGATCAAAATGAGCATTCTCCCCAGGGTGGCTGGACCCTCACTTAGAAATTGGGTGAGAAGTGCAGACATATAGGAGAGGCTCAGAGTACAGCCCTTAACCTTCTGCATCAAGAGGAGCCAATTGAGGTTGTTCCAGCATCTGATGCAGATGCCTCCTTGTAGAGGTTTTATGGACACGGCCACCTGGGAGGAAACCCCATGGAAGACCCAGGGCTCTCTGGGAGGATTATATCTCCCAGATGGCCAGGGAATGCCTTGGGATCCTACAGTATGAGTTGGCAAGTATGTCTGGGGAAAAGGATGTATGGGCCTTGCTGATAAGATTGGTGCCCCTGTGACCCAGATTCAGATAAGTGGTGGAAAATGAATGACATGACCTTGTATCAAAGTGCAACAATAATTTTCTCATTAACTACTAGACCTAAATGATCAAAACAACATTTCAGATTTTTGTTAGATTTACAAATATTACAATTTATCCACCCATCACAAAAATGTTTACTCATTCAGAATGTTTGTTCATAATAAAACAAACTGCAATGCAATGTTTTCTGCAATGTTTTTCAGCTGTTCTTAGTTTCTGATGCTCTTAAAATTTGCAGTTAATACATACAGTACATCTTGCAAGGCAGTTTACATATTTGTTTTGGTAGAAGGCTTACTAAATACCAGTAATCTAGGTACTCTTGGAGGTTGGAGACAAGTCTTATAGTGAATTAGAACAAAATTTAAGATTTTACAGGGTTTTTTCTTAACTGAGCTTTATTAGAAAACATACTGTTTAGTGCAGTTGCATCACTTATTGAATTTCCTCTTTCTCAAGTTTGTGCCTAACATTGTTAATACAAGGAGGCTTTTTCTGATTGGCGATAGCCCATCTAGGTAGCGCAGTGGGTAGCACAGCTGCTTTGCAGTAAGGAGATATTGGAATATGTCTGAGAATTATTGAGAGAATAATTAAACCACAAGATTGTTAACACAAAGCACATGGTTAAACAAAGCAAAAGTCAAAGGTGAGAGACAGAACATAAAACCAGCAACCAAAATTAAACAGATCAAGATGTTAATCGTAAATTTTGGTAAAAAGTAGTCCTAACCAAAGACAAAAACATAGCACTAGGGCCTACATAAATTAGAAACTATGCTACACAGATGCTGAATGTTGTATATCCACCAAGAGATAATGAAGGTTGTGATATATCAGGTTTAAATATCACTTCCATGACATCAACTGCAAGACAATCATTGTTACATGAAACCTGTAAATGGCATTATGTAAACAAAGAAAACAAAAATTGATCCAAAATAAACTTTTTCAAAACATAAGAAATAAATCACAGAAACAAATTCTTATAACAACATGTTAATATGACAAAGCACCACTTCAACATTCCTCAGAAGGCAGGAAATAGTGCCTGGGGAAAGGGGTGATTCAGTTACAAAGTGAACACACTGCTCAGCCTCACTGTAAAAGGTTCTCTCTTATATATATATTATATACTTCTCTTCTGGTTCATCCTGCTTCCACTTCAAAACCAGTCCCACCCACAAGCAGCCAACACGGCATTTCTCGATTCCTATTTGTCGTCTTCCATGTCATGCACTATACTGGCCTGCTGAGCATAATGCATCCAATAAGTACTCGAGGTGCTGCCACAACGGTAAAGTAGCTTTACCACCCTTGCGGGAGCCACCTGTGTCTTTACAACAGTTTCTTACGTAAGACAGCAAACATCAAAAAGCTAAAAATTATCGTGAACACATTCGAGAATACAACCCTTCTCTAGCGTTTGCTTCCATGGGTGTACAGATAATTCAACCTACTGGCTACAGACCATACGGTTTTAAAATACAAAGGCAAATTTATCACCAAATCTCTCCACTATACGCTAACACAGGCATGTCAAACTCACTACCATTGGTGGGCCGCTTCGACTGCCATACGTGCGTCAGCGGGCCGTACTGTAACAAATACTATTATACTATTATACAAAGTTACTGTAGCTTTTTTTCCAATACTGAAAACTTTAAAAAATGTAACATTTAAAGTTTAAAGAAAATCAATTTATTTCCATGCAGTCTCCATACAACAGTGTAGAATTAGAGTCTTAACCTCTTAGCTAGGTCCTTATTATATTACTAGGCTCAGCCGCCTTTTAATGCGACCGACTTTTATCCTCAATTTGTGTGCGCTCCATGTGTACATCAGGCATGTAAGTGTAGGGAATGAGAACATCAAAGTGCCCATTCATAACATTTCCCGTAAACCTAAGTTTTTTTATCCCCTCGAGTGCCTGTCCAAACTTGGAGTGTAGGACTCCATAATATACATGAAACTCATTGGGGAACAACTCTCCCGCTGCCATTAGCTCAGAAATGGTACCATAAGTTTGAGACTTTGACATTTCAGTGAGATACTGAAGATCATTTGTATAAGATTCCTGACGGCATCATTGTAAATGGCTGAAACCTTGACCAATTACTTAAAACATGTCGTACAATGTCAGCCCGAATCTGTACCACTAAAGACGGAGTTTCATGCACTAAATAAGCTATAGATGAGAATAAATAAGCACCATCTCCCCTGATATTTACTACGCGGTGAGGCATTTGTACATCATCAACATTAATTATTTCCAGAGACATAATTTTGTCTATTTTTCCAGCGCATCGCGCACAAAAGCAAGGGAACAATGGGAGCACCAGAACTCTGCTCACATCGCGTCGCTTTGTACCGCAAGCCGCAAGTAGTAAGTCTGTGATAAGCGGAATACCGCTACGCTTTGCACTCACGGGACGGAAGGACAATCCCGACCGCTTTTATATAGTGTCTTGATGATGGATATTCATTAGATTATATTCATTGCTTATATAGGAGCCTTACAGTGTGAGATTTATTTCTTTTGTCCCGACACTTGGCATCTCTTGTTAGTAACCAGTTCGTCAATATCAGGCTTGAAATCTTGTGCAGCTGCAACTTTTATGAGGGATGAAAGGTGCTCGACAGTAAGTCTTGAGCGATGTGGGGTTTTGGTAGCTTTCATTAACAAAAACAATTGCTCACAAAGGTAAGTGCTTCCGAACATTGACAGTACTCTCGATGCCAACTTACGGATCTGCACATACGAGGGTGGCAGGTAAGCATACAAGCCTGGCACACCAACTTCGTTGTATTTTGCCTTCAGGATAGAATCTGACCGCACTTCAATCAATTCCATTTGGATATTCTCAGGTGCATTCTCAACGTTGTAAGAGAACAGCACAATGCCCTGTTGTGTAAACTGAAATCACAAAAATGCTCACTGAATTCATTGCTCGGTAATTCAAGTTGGAAAACCAATCCTCCAAAAATCAAATTTTTCTTTACTAAGTTTACTTCAAAGTTTATATTGTAAAATAAATATGCAAAAAGCCACCTGACCTACAATAATTTTACAAACTCAAAATCACAAAAATATGTTAATAAACAACTCACCAACTTCTCGCGTCCACTTCAGATCTTCAGCTATAGTCTGCACTAACTGTTCGTTACAATACTAGCACAAAATTACATGAAACTAGAGCAAAAAAACGTGAAAATATGCGGGCTATTACTACTCGTGATGGTCAGTTCTGTCCAGTGGCCAGTCTCAGCAGCCCAGTTAGTAGCGTAGCCTTAGCAGGGGTGGCTCTAGGCTTGTGGTGGCTCTGGGCAGAGAAAGAATCGGTGGCCCCTTCGCCTGGCAATGTCAATACGGTATCTTATGCACGACGGATGGCCACATCCATTGCGGACACTGCATAGCCGCCTCGTGCTCATGACACGCTTCTATATACGCGTGTCCGTAACTTGAAAACCAAGTGGCGGCCCATGATATTCTCATTACGGCAAAACATTATAACACTACATATAGCTTACTGCTCCGACTCTAGCGACATTTGTAAATACAGTGTACTAGTTAACAAGAAACAGAATGTTTTTCGGCCACATTGCCGTCAGCTGTGTCGTTATTTTCTCTCTGTTTTATATTCAATATATATTGGCGTGGCGGCCCCTGGGATTTGGCGGCACCATGCAGGTGCACAGTTTGCACATGCCCAAGGCCACCCCTGCTGCAGCCTAGCACTTCAGTTGTGACGCTGCGGTGCGTTAACTTTGGTCAAGGCTTGTGGCTATACTAGCAGATGACGTTTCTGGTACCATAATGCCATGGGAAAACGCGCTTTTGTCAGAAGGCAGAAGTAAGAAAAGTCAATAAGTAACACCGAAGATGCAGAATGATTCAATCACAAACGATAGTAATCATTTTGTACAAGTTCAGTGCTAACTAGGATCTGTCATGAGGGCTGCACAGATATCTGTTGCGGGCCGCGTATTTGACATGCCAGCGCTAACACTTCTACCTCTCCAGGATATGGACAGTTGTATGTTTTTGACACAACGCAAGCTACTAAAGTACGCTTACAAAATAAAGCAAATTCTGCATGCAGCGAAAATGTACTTCTCCAGCTAGATTCCATGCTCAGAACCATCAACCCCTTCACTAGATCATACAAACACATGCATGAAATCGCTCAGTCCAAACCAACAGCATCTGTACGAACGGTTTTCAAGGAAACCCCTAGGCTGGATTTACGACGATACAATGCCCCGACATGTCACACTGATGTTGCAGCGATTTTCGTCGGAGAAGATAGCGAAATGCCTGCTGAAAGGGACATTTGCATCTATCCCATAGGCAACTCCTGTAAACAGATTTCCACGCTCAATATGAATTGTGATCCTATGGCTTACCCACTTTTATTCCCTTACAGAGACATTGGCTGGCACAAAGATTTACAACATGTTCACGATAAAAGAACCGCCAAGCGAATAAGGCTTACTCAATGCCAATTTTACACGTACAGATTAGCAATGAGGAATACATTTAGTATTTTGCACTCCAGCGGCAAACTATTCCAACAGTACGTCATAGATGCGGATGTTAAAACAGAAGGTGCGCGTCTCAACTATCTCAGATTACATCAACAAGACGCAGACACACTGCAAGCAAAAGGTGAAAATAATGTTCGTGTAGGCAAAATGATCATATTACCGTCCACATTTCCAGGAAGTCCAAGATACATGCAACAAAACTATCAGGATGCCATGGCCATAGTACGTAAATTCGGAAAGCCCGATTGATTTATCACTTTCACATGTAATCCTGTTTGGCCGGAAATTCTACATGCACACTGCGTCTTTCAAGAAGTTTTTATTCCTTCTTGATTTCTGAATTCATTTCTCATCGTTTTCCATTCCTATTCTTACACCGTCGTAGCGCCGGCTAGTGTTGGAATACTGTAACAGATACTCCATCCAACAGCCGAGTCTCAAAATTGGAAGGAACAACATTGCTTCCATCCTGGCTATGGAAATGTGGATCAACTCTTCATCTCTGCAAAGGTATTCAAGAGGTATGCCAACCTAAACTGGTGTTGTTGTACTTTATGAATTAAGAAAGAACTGATCACCTTGTACCCTATGGTATCTCACGGAAGTCATTACAAGAGTATGGAGTTCTAGGGCTTCCTATATGCAATATTTGGTTAATGTGTTTGAAGAGCGAGAGTCATGTTCACATAGTTGGTACTAAATCAAGACTGTTTAATTTGGCTATTGGACTCCAACAGGAGTGCATCTTGTATTACGTCTTCTTCATGGTTCTCATGGACAAGATATCATGTTGAGGGGTGGATGGTATCCAGCCTAAGAAAAGCATTTCAGTTGTTTGCAGGGGATGTTGTCCTCTAGGCCTTACAGATTATGACCTTTACTTTGTACTGGAATATTATACATCTGAGATTGACCAACAAATCAGTGCATTGGCTGCAGTTTGACAAATATTGTATGGAACATTTGTGGTGAAGGGGAACCCGAGTCTGTGAATATGGATGAATGAGATCACAAGCATAAACAGCCAACAACATGCTTCTGTGTAGAAGTTCAACAACACAGATGACTTTTGATCAAAGCTGATGCATCTCTGGATAGAAAAGAGCCAGTTAAAGCAAATTGGACGCATAGTTATGATGCTCTTAGGAGTCAGGGTCAAAAAACCTGAGGTACATTCAGAACACACTAGAATGATTATTGTTGAATGATATAACATCGCAAAAGAAAAATTGTACACTGTAGAAAATTGTAAACTCAAGGTTGAATGTAACAGATCGCAAATATATGGAGTAAACCAGAACAAACATTTCTTAATGTCAATTTTCAACATTGTATCAATATATCACCTATTTAATAACCTTAGGAAAAACTAATAATTAACTATACTCAAGATGCTGAGTACTGCAAGGCTAATGGAGTCAATCTGCTAATGTAGAAAAAAAATGCATTTGGGGAAAAGATGGATGGAAATCAATAGGAAATAACCTTTAAATTTGCTTTGCTGCATACACTTTTTTGGAACACATTAAAAGTAAACATAAATTTCCCCAATTTCATCCATCCATCCATCCATTTTCCAAACCGCTGAATCCGAACACAGGGTCACGGGGGTCTGCTGGAGCCAATCCCAGCCAACACAGGGCACAAGGCAGGAAACAATCCCGGGCAGGGTGCCAACCCACCGCAGGACACACACAAACACACCCACACACTAGGGCCAATTTAGAATCGCCAATCCACCTAACCAGCATGTCTTTGGAATGTGGGAGGAAACCGGAGCGCCCGGAGGAAACCCACGCAGACACGGGGAGAACATGCAAACTCCACGCAGGGAGGACCCGGGGACCGAACCCAGGTCCCCAGATCTCCCAACTGCGAGGCAGCAGCGCTACCCACTGCGCCACCGTGCCGCCTCCCCAATTTCAGCATCATACAAAATTAACTCCTGAACATAACAAACCTTTATTTTAATTAAGTTTAGTTTTTATTTAAAGTACATCTCCTCAGAGAAGCAGTTCAGCTAAGGATCACAATCCAGATCCATTTAATAGTAACTCATATATTTTGAATAAGTAACCAATTTGATTAACACAGGAAATTAATAGTAATCATAAATGAAACAGTTTTGTTTCTTTTCCCTAGCTGTCTCATTCTAATAATATACTTCACACTAACAAAGAATTTGATTAATGTATGTAGATCACAGTATAGATTAGAATTAAGGAAGAACAACAGATGACATGCGTACCATACAGCAGAAAGTCTTTGGACGACAGAAATTATGAACAACTAGGAAATGCATTTCATAATTTTACCTAGTAAGAGCAGAAATCAAATGTTCAAAAGTTAAATACAAAAAAAAAAAAAAATATCTCTTAATAGAACATATACTGTAGACCAGGCGTGTCAAACTCACTAGCACTGGTGGGCCGCTTCGACTGCCATACGTGCGTCTGTGGGCCGCACTGTAACAAATACTATTATACTATTATACAAAGTTACTGTAGCTCTTTTTCCAATACTGAAAACTTTAAAAAATGTAACACTTAAAGTTTAAAGAAAAGCAATTTATTTCCATACAGTCTCCATACAACAGTGTAGAATTAGAGAGTCTTAGCCTCTTAGCTAGGTCCTAATTATATTATATTCATATTATATTCATTGCTTATATAAGAGCCTTACAGTGTGAGATTTATTTCTTTTGTCCCGACACTTGGCATCTCTTGTTAGTAACCAGTTCGTCAATATCAGGCATGAAATCTTATGCAGCTGCAACTTATTTGAGGGATAAAAAGGTGCTCGACGGTAAGTCTTGAGCGATGTGGGGTTTTGGTAGCTTTCATTAACAAAAATAATTGCTCACAAAGGTAAGTGCTTCCGAACATGGACAGTACTCTCGATGCCAACTTACGGATCTGCACATACGAGGGTGGCAGGTAAGCATACAAGCCTGGCACACCAACTTCGTTGTGTTTTGCCTTCAGAATAGAATCTGACTGCACTTCAATCAATTCCATTTGGATATTCTCAGGCGCATTCTCAACGTTGTAAGAGAACAGTGCAATGCCCTGTTTGTGTGAACTGAAATCATGAAAATGCTCAGTAATTCAAGTTGGAAAACAAATCCTCCAAAAATCTAATTTTACTTTACTAAGTTTACTTCAAAGTTTATATTGTAAAATAAATATGCAAAAAGCCACCTGACCTACAATAATTTTACAAACTCAAAATCACAAAAATATGTTACTAAACAACTCACCAACTTCTTGCGTCCACTTCAGATCTTCAGCTGTAGTCTGCACTAACTGTTCGTTACAATACTAGCACAAAATTACATGAAACTAGAGCAAAAAAATGTGAAAATATGCGGGCTATTACTACTAAGACTGTCAATGGAACGGCAACTGCATGCAAAAGACTGTGGATGGCCAACTGTGCAGCTTCTTAGCCATGGAAAATGGGGAGAGGATGTTACAGATTAAAAGCATCAAAAAAAAAAAAAAAAAAAAAAAAAAATGTATAAATACTCGTGCCAAGTTAAGTGAGTAAACTAATGAACACAGCTTGGTGTATCATCTTCCATTTGTAATGGTCAAGAATTTCTTGAGTGGGAATGACAGCAATGACCTTGAGCAAAAATTAATTCAGGTTATATTGCAGTAGTTGAATGGAAATAATCAGTACTTTTGTCAGCACCAAGCTCAGCTTGATCTCAGATGTTTGACTTTATGTGAACAAGCTGCACCACTACAAAAGTTCAATTGCAAATGAGAGCTATAAATAAAATGAAAATGACTCATACTGCATTTCAGGCTAGGGTTTACCTAGAAATCCCAAATGTATGCAGCCACATCAGCAGACAATTACCAAAACAGGAACAGAGTGGAGTAAAAAACACTGCAGTGAACAGAAACATATATACATACACATCCCCACATGCAGTGGATAGTGCTTTCGTGCTCTATATGTATTCAGAATATTTATCTATTGGAAAGGATGAAAATGACTTCTAGATCATATCCTTAACAATACAGCTAAAATTACCCGCACAGAACTACCATTATAAAATCAGCTTTAGCATGAGAACATTTGCAGTGTAGGACTTTAAGTACAGTATTTATCTACCATATAATAAAATACTAGCATGGTAAAGGTGCTACATAAATAAAATGTATTTTTTATAAACAGATTTGATAGCTGCTCCTATTATTCCTCACTATCCAGTTGGGCCTCAAAAGTAGATACTCCATCAACCGGAGCCATTTCACAATCATGTGATGATCAGTTCACAGATCACCTCTCTTTACCCGACTGCCCAAAACATATTACCTCAGATTAGATGATACACTTACAGCTCATCACTGACCTTTGCCCAAGGTTCTGTGGTGCCAGGTACACTTATGAACATGTTTGTCCATAATTCATGCTATGTTCAAACACAATCTATGACTAGAGTTCCATTATATCAAACTTTTTCTCTGGTTCAATGTGAAAGTATAAGATTAAAAATTCTCAACCATCTTGTTTATACTGTGCATGTATGCATTTTTCAATGAGTAAAAAATCATTTTGCTGTTTTTTGGTCAGGTGTTGGTATTGTATTATTAACACTAACCTGTAGGACATATGCCAAGTAGAAACTTTATTGGTTTCCCTTTTTATGGAGCCTAGTGAAAAACATTCTTGAAGCTAGTATATCCCTACTGGTTTAATGAAAATTGTCATTCTTTATTCTATGGATAAGTTGTGTTTTTTTTTTTTTTTTTTTTTTTAAAACTTCACTAAAATAGTTATAAAACTAATGAGACTTGTTTCTGGATTAAAAAACACACCATATTTACTGTAAATCATTTGCATCAGAAGGAGGAACTGATTGGTATGATATTAGACTATTTAAAAAGGAGAATACTCATCATACACTACTCAAAAAAAGTGCCTGGGTGGTGGCGGGGGACTACTAATTCAAATGTAAGATTTCTACAAGACAAATGACCTTGGAGGATGAAGGAAGTAAACGCATTAAGAGTCCTTCAAATTTTATTGAATTTAAATCTCACTGGAGAGGATATCTGACCCTGGTTTACCAGTTCTCTTCACAAAGGATTTAAAAATGCTAAGGGACTGGTTACAAATGATTATACTGCTGCATCACAGTGGATAGTGATGATTCATTATTCTTCACAAAGATAAGAATGTGTACAAGTTAACAATTGAAGGCCTCTGACTATATCAAGGTCATATTTACAGAACAGTGATAATAAAATCTATCAAAAACAAAAATCTTTCAAAGTTTCTCTATTATTTACCAACTTATCAAGACTACTCTTTACTTTGGTATTCTAGTTTATAAGGAATAAAAAGAAGGATTCACCTCTAAACTTAATATTAAGATAGTTAAAATGATCTGCTACTATATGACTTTTGGCCACCAATTCAATTCCCATCTCTCCATTGTCCTTTTTCAATTAGAATGAGCTCTCCTCCACCATCTTGTGAAAATGTGAGCTGCACACTGCCTTTTTAAACCTAGTGAAAGGCTGACACAATACCTCCACATGTTTCAATCTAAATGTCTAAACAAAGAAGAAACCACAAGTTTCACTTACCAGAACAAAGACTGACAAAATATACAGCAAGGAATCAATCATCAATTCACATTTTAAACCTAAACAAAAATAAAAAACCTACAAGATGCCTTTGAACAGTGTACAAAAAAAAGACATCTCAAACAGCTTCATATTAGTCAACATCCAGCAAGTTGAAACAAGCTATTTTAAAAATGCAGTAGAAATTCATTTTAAAAATTAAATTTGACATGCAGAAAAAGTTGTAAAGTTTGCTTGAAACATAAAACTGCCATCCAGTTGTTTACAGATACTGCATAGCCTATATGGTAAACACCATAACTAGCAACCCCACAGAATAACATTAGTGACAAACAGCACCTAATGGCAATTAGCATTTGGACTCTTGTGAAACTCAAAACACTTCTACAAGCCAAAGTGTAAACCATTGCATAATCAACAAATGTGAAGTATACTTTTGTACTCTGTAGAAAGTTTAACCTTGGGTATTCTGGGAACAACATTTTATGTACTCTATGTCGTCACTGTAGTCTTAATTTCAAAACCTTACTTAAGAAGACTTTCCTACACTCATTAACGAGAACCTTACCTTTCTCAGCTAATGCTTCATTTTAGTCACTGGACAGTCCTTTTTCAAGGAGCTACAATTCTTCAACTGCAAAAAATAAATAAAAATAAGAAAAAATAAATGTAATCATCAATGAAAAGGTTTTGATTAAAAGAACAACAACAAGACGTAGCAAAATGTACACCAAAAAGTATAGGTACAAAGGATTAAGTTTGAAGTCTGAAGAAAAAAATATGGTACATTCACACTGAAGCAAAATTCTGATTTGTTTCACTCATTTGAACATTTATAAAAAACACATGGAACTCCAATCTTTCAGACTGGATTTAGACTATTTTGTAGCAGAAACATACAGTATGCAACTTGAATGTGACATGCATTTGAACACTTGAATCAGACTTGTCTGGAAATTTACACTCCTCAACTAATATTACATCACTCTTTAGGCAACCTTTATCACATTACTGTGTTAAAAATCAAGATGGATGATGGTATCAAATCAGCATGTCAATGTGAAGAAAACTAAATTCCTGACTTGAAAATAACCAATGCGGGTGAATGGCGCCAGAACATATTATTTAAAGAGAATCTTGTGCACAGACACCGACAATAATTGCTGCTCATTTTGTTTTGGGGTTTACTTTTTACTACTTTGACATTTTTTAATTATATATTTATTTATTTATTGGTTGGTCCATTTTAGTGATTTTTGTTAAATATCTGATTTCTGCATGCCTTTTATAGGCTATTAGTTATTTTCCAGGTATAAACTATTGAGACAGGATAAAGCATTACCATTGATTTAGGGTAGCCTGCCCACATCAAGCTTTTGCCTGTTGCTGACAAGAAGCATTAAACTTCATAGTGAAGTGAAACAGCATGGATATTATGTCAATGAAATATCCCAACTCTTCTGTTGTGGGAAAGGAATGGAGTTGTGTGCAATGTGAAAGGGGAATTACTGTAAATATGTAATTTTAGGTTGTATTTATAAAATGGAATATAAAATGTACATCATTTTCCAGTCAGTCTTATCAAAAACTGAGATTGTGAAAATATCTTAAATGAAGTGCAGCTCAGTCTCGCATGAATATATGCAGTCAACAGAGCTACTGAAAACAGCTCACTTTTTTGCTAAGAACAAAGTTGTAAACAGTACATCTGAGGTAATTGTTGGGTTTTACAAACAATGCAGTGTCCATCACTTCAGCTACTAAAATATTATGAAACAACCGGTAGAACAAAACATAACATATATGAATACAAGTTTCAAGAAGACTGAGATATGCCATATTCCATTGTTAGTATACCAACACATGGCATAAATAATGCAGTTAACATCAGTCCTTTTCAATGGCTGATTCTTGGGGGAAAAAAAGTGATAATTTTAGTCCGTTAAAACTTAAACTGAAAAAGTTCAGCTGCTTCATTCTCTCTTCATTGACTAACAAAGACACCAGCACTACAATAGACTCTAGTAAAACAATTAAATTTAGCCTTTAAATTGTATAAATTTGCAGCACCCAATCTGAAAACTAGATTGTGTTATAGGAAAGTGAATATATTTACCTTATTAACACTGATTAAGTTTGACACTTATTAATGAGCATTTACAAAATTA
Source organism: Erpetoichthys calabaricus (assembly GCF_900747795.2). Taxonomy (NCBI): domain Eukaryota; kingdom Metazoa; phylum Chordata; class Cladistia; order Polypteriformes; family Polypteridae; genus Erpetoichthys; species Erpetoichthys calabaricus. Next base: position 153,331,226 of record NC_041403.2, read on the forward strand.
TTCAATTAGAATCTACATTCTATTTGCCCAGCTATATTCTTTTGAACTATTCAATCTACCTAATTACTCAGAAAGCTAATTCAATGTAACAGGCAAAAGGAGCAGGGTCTGCTCAGTCATGCATACACATTCATACCAGGATCATTTAAAGCCACCAGCTAACTTAACACACATCTTTTCGAAAGGTTGAAAACTACACATATACACAGGGAAAATAGGAAACCACTATGTCAACAGTGACTATTCTGGTACTGAAAGTGTTATGGCGGCATTACCTACAACACTGTCACCCTTGGAAAATGACTATTTATCTAAATTGCCTTAATGTACAATTATATGCACATTCAAAAAATGACAATAAAACTAAAACCACAATGTGTAATTAATATAAACAAGAGCTGCATGACATAACACTATTAACTAAAAAAAAAAAGCAACTGGCAAATTAAATCATCTTTTTATAATAACTTTACAATTTTTGCTATAAAATATAATTTAACATAGTTTAACTTGTGCATTTACCTGACATACAAGACTACACATATTCTATGGCTCATTTTACTTTAAATGACATAAATTGTTAGGACTAACGGTGATTTTGGAACAGGTTACATTAAGATTTTTGCCAAGTAATTTCAAGTAGCTAAATACAATTATGTGAGCATGAAATTCTTTACATTACTTAAATTTAATCACTCAGAAATGCACCTGTTCTACCACCAAATGACTTAAAACGTGCAAAAAGTATTTCAGAAAATCGCAGTCACGAACATTTGTATTAATCAAATAAATAAAATAAAAACGTCACCCATCGACTGGGCTTGATTTGTCTAGTTTAAATGCAACATTGTCACAAATGGCTTCCAACGGAGTACAAGGCCCGCCATGACCGGTCTTCTGCGACCACAGTTTTGAATCTATATGCATTATGAATTTCGAAATGCACGAAACGGAGGTTGAACTCAAGAACTGGGCCGCGGACTCATGGAGTGAACTCCACGAATAGTAAAGATGAAGGAGAAGTCACACACCTGAGGCAGAAATGGGAGTCTGTAGATTAACTAAAGAAGACACGGCAATGCAGGCAGGAGATGCGACCGCAAACAAACATAAAAAAGCGGTCTCCAAACCATATTTCGCTCGCATAATGAACAGGCGCACCCTCGCCCAGACCATCATCGGAGCGACCTTGAGCCTACTCACCTATCATATGGCCTCAGCACCACTGCGGCATGCCAAGCTTTGAAGCGTACAATGCAGCGCTGCCGTAACATGCAAACAGGATGGAAAAGGCGCATCACGCCGCTTACCTGTTTACGATTTTACGACACACCAGCCTAAGCCGCGGCGTTACCTCCCAACCCTTCCTCTTCCCTGACTGGTGATGCTAATTAAGCAGTGGGAAGAGCTGAGGGTGCAGAGATTTCTGGCTGTCCTCTTAAAGTGGCACAACTAGCAGCTGCTGCTGAGGTGGAGCACAGAAAAAAGCGTGTCTGGGAAGTGGAAATTGCCGAAGTCAAAAAAGAATCCCGCTATTAACAATAATACACTAACACAACGTTTACAGTGATTCACTCTTTATCTTATTATTATTTTTCATTGATTAACATTTTTTTTCTAATCCATGTTATTAAATTGTACATTATGATAAAAGCAGCATTTACTCAAAACATACGCATTAATTAATAAAAAGCATGAAAAGAGCAGGTCACACGTCACACAACTGAGAATTTTTAAAATAAAGCAAAACATCGCATCAGTGGTATTTATAAACCGTTTTGGATCCTGCTTAATAATAAGTGATAATGAAAATTAGATCATACTGTATATGATACACAAAATCATAAACATAAAGATTTTGCGGGAAATCTCCAGAATTACAACAAGCAGCCACATCGCTAAGTCAGGATCAAGTTTGGTAATCTAAAGCAAGATAAACAACTAGGAATACAATTTAAAGACAGACTAAGAAAATTTTTTAAAAAATGTAGAATTTGTTTCCTCTGCCATAAATCTACAGAAATTTAAGCCTGGGCATTGTCTGGGTGGAATGTGCACATTCTTCCTGCTATACCCAGGGATGAACTGTCACCAAATTTAGGTATGGATCTACCCTTAAATAAGAAACTGCTATAATAAGCCCCTGTCCTCCATGACCTTAAAATGTTATTTGTTCATTTAGTAAATGGATGGCATGCAAAAAAAGAAAAGAAAAAAAAACCCACAAAAGTTTGCAAAAAATAAACAATGCTACAAAGTCATTCAAATTGTTCTCTAAATGTTCAAGCCTTAACGTATACAGTATTTTTGATAAAACATATCATATTTTTATAGATGTTAGAATACAAGTAAACATAATTTGCTAAATAAAGTTCAACTTAACAAAATAAGTACTCTACTAGGAGTATGTTTTCTGTTTCTTTTCTTACCTCTACTGATGTTCTTGTCAAATTCCAACAGAACTATCCAACTTTAGATACTGAGGAATCTACTACTGAAATATTTCTCTCCAGGAGATAAAGTATTGCACAAGATATCTGAAAAGTTAACATTCTTCACTTTCTGTTTTCCTATTTTGTTAAGTGTTTGTAGAATGCCAATGCAAATGCCAAAACATCTTGAAACATAGCAATAATAATGTTTTTTAAATTTGCTTGTTAACCCAAAATTTATTTTTAGTGCTTCTTACTGTTTTACGGTATACATTTAACGTGGTCATAACTTTGAATATGACAAAACAGCTGCTTGCTAAAACGGCAAGAGCACAGCAGCATTTAAATTAGTCACATTAACAGGTATTACATAAAAGAAGAGTGGGAGTTCAGGTTACATTTGAATTTAATTATTTCTTCTTTATGGTTCTGAACAAACTCCAGGAACAGAAGAAAAACTGAACTAGTACATTACAATGAAAAATTAAGATTAATTGAAATATTAAATTTTGTAAAAGTTTGGCCCAGGTGTTGCAAGAATATCATTATAAGGTTTTAGCTGTGTTACATTAATTGCCCCTTGCTTTTTTAATGCTAAAAGACAAATAAATTTTTCAGCGGCTTGTTTACGATTATTATGCTCGCATAATTCTTGCAAACAAAAACTTGTATTTCCACTTTGGCTGTGTTTCTGCAAGAGAAAAAAATTACAGAACATTAGTTATTATGATGACCATTCAATCTTAATCTGCATATATTAATTAAAATCTAAATTATTGCAATATCCAGTTTAGAAAACTTACTGGATGCTCTGTTATAGTCTGATGTGATTTAATTCATATATTTTTTATGGATGTGCCAAGAAACAATATCATAATGGATAATCAGCCTGCATGGATGGGTATCCCAGATGGAAGGATCAACAACAACAACAATTTACTTCTTGTATAGCCCAAAATCACAAAAGGAGTATCACAATTTACTTTAACAGGCTCTGTTTTTGACATCCCCAAGCCTTGAATCCCTAACATGAAAAATCTCCCAAACAAATTACCTTTGTAGGGCAAAAAAATTGAAGAAATCTTAGGAAAAGCAATTTAGAGATAAACCTCATTTTAAATGGCTGTTTGTTTACCATTGCTATGGGGTTGCTAGGGTCTCACATCACGAAGGCTGCTTCTTTTGATGTCAGCAATGATGTTAGCACAATGGTATTTAAGCCAACAGAGCATTGTATACGCCATCCAAGATTGCTGATAAAAACAAACAAGTTTTATACTGTTTAAGAGCTATTTGAGTATTTACTTTGGCATGTTTTTCAGATTTGGTTTTATTTCGGTTTTGGTAATTGGTTTATTCTGTCTTTTGGTATTGATCCTTTTTAGCTATGTTTTCTTCTAGTCCATATACTGGTCCTTGTCCTCTTGTTAATCCTGCAATACTCGATTGTGGTCAGAACATCAAGAAGCTCATCTATTCAATCAGGGGTGCTAAATGCACCTTGTATCTTCAGGTCTGGGAGTTTCTCCACCTTTGAGCTCTTGGAACTAGACACTCTGGAATCACTCTGAAAATTCTGTAATGAGGCCACAGAAGCTTAACATTTTCAAAGCTTAGATTTGCTGCCAGTGATTGAACCCACCCTGAGAGGACTAAGAAGAAGCTTTACTTCAAGAAGGGAACTTTGATATTTAAACTCCTGTATCAGGAAAGGTCCTGCTTTACCCTAAGAAGTCTCAAAAGCTTTGGCAGAGAGCCTAACTCTCAGACCAATCTAAGGAAGAAACTGCCACAGCACAGACTCATACAAGTAACATGTGGCAAAGGCAACAAGTGTGCTCCTCCAAAAGCAAAGTTCTCCACTTGAACCCAGAGCCATAACCTACAACTCCATACAGCATTGGAGATCACCATTAAAGGCTTCAAATTGTAAAACTGTTTACCTGTTCCATGATAAATTAGAAGAGTAAGAGATGTCAAATTGCAAGGTAAATGCATGATTTCTTATGTGAAATTGTTACTGTGTAACAAGCTCATGATTAATTGTGTCAGGTAACAACTAGGTATTAAAGACTTCAACTAATTTGGAGACAAGTACATCACGCCACAGCCTAAAAGTTTGTACTTCTATCACCAAGAATTTACATTAAACCAATGGGGAGCAGACTGTGACAAAATTTCTAAAGAGCAATGCTGATCAAATAAGCTGGTAAAATTAAGAAACTTCAGAAAATCTCTAAACGAACTAAGAATAGACACTTCAGTGTTATATGCTTGTCTCATTTGTCTTGTGTAGATTTTTTTAGTCTATAAGCAATTAAATTTCTACAGTACTTGTGCATATCAATTCTATTTCTTAAAACAAGGATCCTTTAGTTACCTTTATACCATACAAGCTTAATGGCTGTGAATCATCATCTACAGAGAAAATTAAGGAATGTAAATTGGGAGCCTTACCAAAATGTCTAATTAACTGAGAATAAGAGGCAAATGGTTGTTTTCACTTTAGAAATCAGCTGTAGAATTTTTTTATTTTTATTAAGTTATGGTATGCATGCAGATGCGGAATGTTTACTACTCATTCTGCATTCTTATGCTATCAAGTTTATTGTTAAAAAAATCAACAAACTTATTGATGGTATCTTTCAGATTTTTTTGTCAATGCTATATTTTCCCTAAATACACCTTGATTACAACCTTTTAATATTAAGTACACTTTTTATATGTAGTTGATTTTGAATTAGCAGCCAAGAATAATTTTGTATTTTTTTTTTTTACATTTTATTGAATTTATTAAAAGAAAATAATAATAAATAATAATAATTCATTACATTTATATAGCGCTTTTCTCAGTACTCAAAGCGCTATCCACACAGGGAGGAACCGGGAAGCGAACCCACAATCTTCCACAGTCTCCTTACTGCAAAGCAGCAGCACTACCACTGCGCCACCTGTGAGGACAACATTCCATACAAGGAAGTCAAGTTTTTCAAAACTAAGTTCAAATCAAATCAACCCTCACCCATGAGAAAGAGAGATAGGCCAGCAGAATAAACCTTTAATAGTAGGAAAAGTAAGTAAATAAATACATAAATAAACAAATAAAAACAATTAAAATAAATAAGGGAAGAGAATCCACTTTCTCAATTTAAATGCTTATTCTAAAATGTTACTGATTAGATCCTGCCAGGTTTTAAAACATTTTTGCACAGATCCTCTAAGTGTGAATTTGATTTTTTCCAATTTCAAATAATATATAACATCAGTTACCCACTGACTTAAAAAAGGTGAGTTATGATTCTTCCAGTTGAGAAAAATAAGTCTACATGCCAATAGTGAAGTAAAGGCAATTACAGTTTGTTTGTCCTCCTCCATCTTAAGCCCATCTGGAAGTACACCAAACACAGCTGTTAGTGGGTTAGGAGGGATTGTGACACCAGGGCTGTGTGAAAGGCATGTAAAGATTTTGGTCCAAAATGATTTTAATTTGGTAAAGGCCCAAACCATATGGCCCAATGAGGCTGGAACTTGATTGCAACGTTCGCAGGTTGGATCTTGCCATGGAAACATTTTTGACAATTTTAAACAAGACAGATGTGCTCGATAGATGATTTTAAGTTGAATGATTGTATGCTTTATGTACTGTACATAGAGCTTGAGTGAATTCTGTGCATTGCTGCCTTTTACTCCTTTTCTGAAATGTTGAGTGAGAGATCCTTTTCCCACTATACTCTAGAATCTTTGAAAGGAAGGGATTTTAAAATGTTTTTGTATATTACAGAAATGCTGTCTGAGTCCTCAAGACATCAATATTTTTGATGGAATAGAAGTAGGCAGGAGATGAGGAAAATTGGGCAGGTTTTGTTTGGCAAAGTTTCTAATTTGGAGGTAGTGAAAGAAATGTGCCGCTGGAAAGTTAAATTTGGAGTGTAATTGTTCATAGGATGCAAAGATGTTGTCTATGTACAGATCTCTAAGTCATTTAATCCTGAATGTTTTCCAGACATTAAAAACTGCGTACATTTAAGAGGTTGGAAATAGGTGGCTATTGTGCAGAGGTGCCACAGATAAAAGCTTCTCTATCTTGAAGTACTTCCTACATTGGTTCCATATTCTGAGTGAATGAAGCACAATTGGGTTGTTAGTATATTGGCGATAACTTATATTTACTGGGGTACAAAGCAAGGAATATAAAGAAGTACTGCAGGATTTTATTTCTACTGTGGACCAAGCCTCTGCATGTTCATCTATTTGTGTCAATGTCTAGGTTTTTATAGCTTGTATATTTGCCGCCCAGTAATAAAATTTAAAGTTAGGTAGAGCCATGCCGCCTTCTGCCTTAGATCTTTGTAGGGTCGCCCTTTGGATATGTGGATGTTTTGAATTCCAAATAAATGAGATTATGATTGAATCTAACTTCTTAAAAATTATTTATTAATGCATATTGGAATGCTTTGAAATAGAAAAAGAAGCTTAGGAAGGATACTCATCTTGACAGTGTCAATTCTTCCAGCTAAAGTGAGATGAAGGGTAGACCATCTATGCAAGTCTTGCTTAATATTAATTTTGTAATTTAAAGTTGTGGGGTGTACTGTATTATTATTTCAAAATCTACGCAATTCTGAGCCTCTCCACAGAGTAGAACACCGGGCAATTTAGAAAAAAATAATAATTGACTTAAATAATCAAGCAATAATTCTAGATCAATCAAGTAAAATAATTGGTTACCTTTAAAATGCTTAAAAATTGATGAGCCCTCTTGTTAAGGTGTATCTCTCTGTTATCAATTGTGTTGTCAGGATTTGATACCTATTTTTTGAAAAATAAAATCAATAGTTATGGATTAAAACAAGTACGATTTTTCTTTAGTATTGTATTTTTGTTGCTTAAGATAAGTGTAAAGAGCAGAGCACAACATTATACAATGCCTAATATGACCACAAGGGGGAACCCCAAACACAAAGTCATCCAACACAATTCTGGGTTCAAAAAAATTGTTTTTTTCATTTTTCACCCACACTTTTAAACACAAATGCCAGCCAAAACACCTCTAAATTAAATAAAATTAAGTTGAGTGTCGCCGTTGCATCCCGATTCTGAGTCTCTGATGTGAGGTGGCAGGCTCCTTTTCAAACTGGATATAGGAATGCTTCTGGCGTCCTTAGAAGCACTTCTAGTTCACATGGAAAGCAGGGAGGTCCTCCCCCAACAGCACCCTTTACCAGCACCCAGGGAGAGCGCCAGGGTTGCCCTTCTGGACTCCCAACACCCAAGCACCTCTGCGGGTGTCCAAACTGGGACGCCACAAGAGGACCAGTGCCACCTGCTGTATGGGGGAATGGAACTGCTCCCAGTTTCTGCTGGACCATCAATTACTTTACTCCAGCCGGGCACAAAGTCATTTCCTCCTCTAGCTGGCAAGCTTATCTGTCCTTCCATTCTGGCATCCCATCTGAGAAAGAAATCATCCTCCAACCTGGCTGAGATGCCCGTCTTTCCTTTTGGGCACTTATACTATGTTATAAAAGGGAAAGTTGAAAGGGCATTCTACTGGACAGATCTTTGGCAAAAGATCAATTCCTCTGCATTAAAATAAGTGAATTACGAGTTTCTAGTATTTGTAATTTATACTACTGTATATGTTTCTTGATTCTGCATATAATAAAGAAATCAAATATTGTGTGACCATTAAATTTCTAATTAAAAGCCACCACTGTGAAGAGGGAAAGTTAATACAGAAAATGAACAGATGAAGGGATGAGTTAATTTCAGTATTTTTGCCCCATAAAAAAGTGTACTGTAATGCTGTAAAGCCAGCTACACACAACTGTTGGGTAGTGGTAGTTGGTATCAAATACATCCATCCATCCATCCATTCTCTTCCACTTATCCGAGGTCGGGTCGCGGGGGTAGCAGCTTGAGCAGAGATGCCCAGACTTCCCTCTCCCCGGCCACTTCGTCTAGCTCTTCCGGGAGAATCCCGAGGTGTTCCCAGGTCAGCCGGGAGACATAGTCCCTCCAGCGTGTCCTGGGTCTTCCCCGGGGCCTCCTCCCGGTTGGGCGTGCCCGGAACACCTCACCAGGGAGGCCTGATGAAGCAAACAGGACAACATCATCTGCAAAAAGCAGTGACCCAATCCTGAGTCCACCAAACCGGACCCCCTCAACACCCTGGCTGCGCCTAGAAATTCTGTCCATAAAAGTTATGAACAGAATCGGTGACAAAGGGCAGCCCTGGTGGAATCCAACTCTCACTGGAAACGGGTTCGACTTACTGCCGGCAATGCGGACCAAGCTCTGACACCGGTTGTACAGGGACCGAACCGCCCTTATCAGGGGGTCCGGTACTCCATACACCCGGAGCACCCCCCACAGGATTCCCCAAGGAACACAGTCGAATGCCTTTTCCAAGTCCACAAAACACATGTAGACTGGTTGGGCGAACTCCCATGCATCCCCCAGGACTCTGCTAAGGGTGTAGAGCTGGTCCACTGTTCCGCGACCAGGACGAAAACCACACTGTTCCTCCTGAATCCGAGGTTTGACTATCCGACGGACCCTCCTCTCCAGAACCACCGAATAGACTTTTCCAGGGAGGCTGAGGAGTGTGATCCCTCTGTAGTTGGAACACACCCTCCGGTCCCCCTTCTTAAAGAGGGGGACCACCAACCCGGTCTGCCAATCCAGAGGCACTGTCCCTGATGTCCATGCGATGTTGCAGAGGCGTGTCAACCAAGACAGTCCTACAACATCCAGAGCCTTGAGGAACTCCGGGCGTATCTCATCCACCCCCGGGGCCCTGCCACCAAGGAGTTTTTTGACCACCTCGGTGACCAGAGTCCCTGAGATGGGGGAGCCCACCTCCGAGTCCCCAGGCTCTGCTTCCTCATTGGAAGGCATGTTATTGGGATTGAGGAGGTCTTCGAAGTACTCCCCCCACCGACCCACAATGTCCCGAGTCGAGGTCAGCAGCGCACCATCCCCACCATATACAGTGTTGACACTGCACTGCTTCCCCCTCCTGAGACGCCGGACGGTGAACCAGAATCTCCTCGAAGCTGTCCGAAAGTTGTTCTCCATGGCCTCCCCAAACTCCTCCCATGCCCGAGTTTTTGCCTCAGCAACCACCGAAGCTGCATTCCGCTTGGCCTGCCGGTACCTATTAGCTGCCTCCAGAGTCCCACAGGACAAAAGGGACCGGTAGGACTCCTTCTTCAGCTTGACGGCATCCCTCACCGCCAGTGTCCACCAACGGGTTCGGGGATTGCCGCCACGACAGGCACCGACCACCTTACGGCCACAGCTCCAGTCAGCCGCCTCAACAATAGAGGCACGGAACATGGCCCATTCGGACTCAATGTCCCCCACCTCCCTCGGGACATGGTCAAAGTTACAGTTTAACTTAAAATATTGTGAAAAATAAGGTGACCTTGGAGGCCACAAGGAAGAAGAGGGCTTCAAAGCTCAGTCCTCTCGTCTACTGATTTTTCTTTTCCAGGAACCATTTCCAGTTCTTAATTAATCTTGTTTTCTCAGATGGCTTCTTTTTTCTCTTTAAGTATTATTTTGCAGTTTGTGTAGTGTTTTACCTTTTAACTTGTGTACTAAACATATACACTGTTACAAATTACTTATCTTGGATTTTTAAATCAATATTTTGTTTTCATTTCTCTGAATATTAAGAAAAACTTTATTTCTACTAATGAAATAGTGGTGTAATGGACAATAAATAAGCTGGCACACAGTTAATAGTATTGTTACTTGCACTGAATTTGTGGGATGGCTGATAACGCAGGGTTCTGTGGTAAAGCTAAAGCAATGAAATTAACTTAAACTGTAAATAAAGTAAAATTGTCTCACATTAACTTATTTTCTAATTTTATTACAATACTAAAACACAGTGCTCCCTAAACAAGAATTCAGTACATAGATGAGAAATGGCCCCTTAAAAAAGTGATATGGGACAGTGTTAAATAAGGATTAAGTTTGATTACCATTGCTATTGAAAGAACAGGTCCAATCTATCTCACCCACCAGAAGAAATAAAAATATAATAAACTGTTTTCTTTGCTATGTAAAATAGTTTGTTACAAAATACCATGAGTGAGCTAATTTCAAAAGGGACCCATCTCAGGTTCATACGTTAATTATTATATTGCATGTTCATTAAGGAGACCACCTCCAGCTGTAACAATAGCATCAATATTTCTCTGAACTCAGAGGTCTTTAAAATTAACAGGGAAACTTTACTGACACTGTGAATGAAAAATCAATTAAACGTCTGAAAGTTAGCTGAAATTACTTAGCCAAGTGATCATGTTTTTTTTCAAAATGATAAGCAGGCAGATTACAAGGATGAAGCTGTGGAACACAAATCAGCAGCACTGAACAATACTGTATTACATATTTTGTTCTTGGAAAAATGGTCTACAGTGGTCTGAAGCAACAAATATTAAAAAGTACTTCAGCAAACACTTACTTATTCATTCATTATCTGAACATGATTATTCTAATACAGGATCACAGGGAGAGGGAACACATTACTACAACAGTCAGACTTTCTTAACTGTAATACATATAAAGTATTATGTGCTTACATTTTCAAAATTGCTTTCAGCTTGGTCAACTTCACTCTCCCGTCTTGCAGAATCAATAGACACAATATTATGAGAAGTAATATTCAAAATGGTTGTCTCCATCTTTTTATCATCCTGCACAGGGAAGGTTTTAAAATTGAGAATCAAAACCACTTATATAATCACACAGTTAAAACATATACTTTCCAAAAAAACAGCACAGAATTGTCTGGAAAAAAGTTTTGCTTCAGTAACATGAACTTCAAACTTTACTGGCAACGTCCTGTGATATACGAGTGTGAGGTAATCGACCTTCCAGGATATGTATCTTTTGACGGTATTTATTTTAATTTTACCTGTTCTACAAAAAGGGGTACTAATGGAAAAAAGCAAAATAAATGCACATTTATAAATTTATATTAATCTATGCAAAAGGATAAATGATTAGAAGTAACACCCTAAAAGCATTTGAATATTAATATACTCCTGGCTTCAAAACACTAATTGTATAGGACCTGAAAATCTGTGTTGGGTTGAAAAGCCTTTTGTCAGATCATGTCATGTCATTTTCTAACCCGCATAATCCAGACCAGGGTATGGGGCGAGGCTGGAGCCTATCCCAGATAGCATAGAGCACAAGACAGAAACAAAACCTGGACATGAACACATACACACACACCAAACACACACTGGGACAGATTAGCATTGCCAATTCACCTAACTTGCATATTTTTGGACAGTGGGAATAAAATTGGAGCACCCGGGGAATACCCATATCGAGATGTGGACAGCATGCATTGTCCATGCAGGGAGGACTGAGGACTTGAACCCTGGTCTCCTTACTGCAAGGCAGCCGCACTACTACTGAGCTGTAATTAGTGCAAACACAAGCACAGTTTTTTGCAAAGGCCAATATTTATCCTTGTGGCTGGAATACTTTGTTCAGACTGACCGTTCGTGCTTTTCTCAGTCATTTCAGCTCAATTTCTGAACTGACAAAAGCGTATATGTTAAAGGATATGTTTTGTATTTTTCAAGTCAAAGTTATTTTTTTCACAATCAAGTGATTAAGAGATTTAACCATGCCCGGGGCCGGTGAAAAAATTATAGTTAAGATCGCATTAGCGCAAATAAACGGAAATTATTACTTGGTGCAATAACGGAACAGTGAAAAGAGATTGAATATATTGTTTGGATTTAAACTTTATGTTGGAGACTTGAAGATCGCCTAATTCATGTTGCCATCAGGGAAAAGTAGTGTTTCTTCCCAATGAAGAGGCATATCTGTGAGAATTAAAAGATTTGTTGTTTTGTGAAAGTAAAATCCACATACGTGAGCAGCAGAGACGCGAAGTGGCTGGCGTGTAGCGCAGGCCGGGGGGTTGGCGAGCGAAGCGAGCAGGGGGCAAAGCCCTCTAGTCTTCTAAAAATATTTTCTGCTGCTCTACTGTGATTTATTAAAGGATTTATACTTCACAGATAATCACTACCATGACAGTTTTATGTTAATAATTTCATTATACATTTATATAATTTTTTTATCCTTAAATTTTTAGTGCTTCACGTTGACAATTTGTGCGTTGCAATATTTTGTAACTGCGTTGTCAGTAAGTGTTGCATTGCTGCTAGGGACCCCCTCTCAGAAGGCATTGTGTACCACATCATCTATACTATGCCTTATAATTTCACACTGTATTCTGTGTAGACTCCAATATCCTAAATCAATTAGTTAAACAACTTCATTGTGAGCTCTCATGGTGAAGATTTTTTTTTCCGTCATTATTTAGAGCAATTCTCATTTCCGTTTTGTTAACGGTGTTGTATCTAGATTTAGAAGATAATATGTCTTTTGATTATATTACGGTTTTGTATCTGGATTGTGGTGGCAACACACCTTTTGATTCTTGATTTATAGTAATTTACCTTTCTAGTTCATTGCGAGTTTCATGTTTAGATTTTTTTAACAATATGTACTTTGGCAATGAACCTCTTGCTGTTCTCTTTTTAGATACATCCAGGGTTCAACTTTTAGAGTAGTTCCTCTGATTTTCACTATAAAAATCACATCTCCCATCCAGCTACTCTGCCCCTACAGTTGACTAATTTCCCTTTTGTCAGGAGGCAATTCAGAATACTTGGTTGGATCTAAAAAAGTAGATGGACTTTGCTTATGCTGCAGTCCAGCAGATTACCCTGGATAAAGTGACTGGCATAACACAGAGGACTGTAAAAGTATTTAAACCCTTTGAAAGTTTGCAAGTGTTGCTGCAATGCAAATCATGCACATTCATTTTGTATTTTTACTACAAAAAAAAAAAGTGAATATGCTTCTTATGTGTTCTGCCTGTATAGAGTAGGGCAGATTTATTTATTTTTATTTATTTATTTATTTTTAGGGACCAAAAACCAAAGTACTGTCATAGAAAAGAATAAAAATAAAAAAATAAAAAGTAAGACTAGACAGTATTCTAAGCAGACAAAGATAAGGTGGTTAAATACACAGAAGGGGAAAACGGAATTAAATTAATTGAAACAGTTTGCATTTCCATCTGAGCACTATTGGACCAATGATCCAGACATACATTTCACTGGTTAGACAGCAACTAACATTATGCTCGGCATGGACAGACAGTCATATCCAATCAGACAAATTTTTTTAAATAAAAAAAAGAAGTGCAAACATTGTTCAAGAATTGTCTGAGTCCCTGCTAGATGTTAAACACAGGAGATTACTATGTCATATACTAAAAACAAGGCACAATACCAGAATCGTAGTCTAAACAAAAAGAGCACATAAAAGTGTATTCCTAGATAGTGTTTTGATTGCTGAACCAACAGTCTATCACCAGATGTTCCTTTGATAAAGTCTTAACCTTTGGATGGTTGCTTAAAGTGAACTTTTATCTTATAAATCATGGTAATCAGGATGTAATAGGTCGCTAGGCACATCATCATAGGAACCAGACACACAATATGGCGGAAACCATGAAAAACAAACACACATAATCATGAGCAGAGAAATCAGCAATAAAAGGTTAACATAAAGAAATTAAAATAAACATTAATATTGTATGGGGACAAAAACAAATATAATAAATTAAAAATGAAATCCTGATATTCATCATATTTGCTTTTCATGGCTGGCACCATTTTGCGCATCAGCTATATATACTGATCTTGGAATGTTGCATAGTTTACTGTCAAAAAAAAGCAAAGAGTACGCGACACGTGTTTCGCCCTCATTTGGGCTCATCAGGCGTACACACTCTACTGCTTCCCTCTCGGGGAATCGAACCTCGGACGTCATCGTCAGAGACGAAGTCCCTTTACAGTGCGCCACGGCGTGTAGTTCGTTTATTTGACAGCCTGTAGGTCCGGTGTATTTACATTCATTGCATTCGTAGTCTGAGTCTCGACGACCTGAATTGTGTGGGTGGTTAGGTTGGGTGGGTGGTTGAGGTTCAATTCCCCGAGAGGGGAGCAGTAGAGTGTGTATGCCTGATGAGCCCAAATGAGGGCGAAACACATGTCGCGTACTCTTTGCTTTATTTGACAGTAAACTATGCAACATTCCATGATCTGCTTCTTGTAACTGAAAGAGGGCACTGTGGCAGATGTTTGCTGAATGGAAGACCAACCACAAGCGTTACCTGGTAGGCAACCACCCACACAATTCAGGTCGTCGAGACTCAGACTACGAATGTAATGAATATACTGATCTGTACAGGATGTTGTCAAAAAAGGAAAAACAAACACTACTAAGAAGAAATCCTTTTAAAGCTCGTCTTAACTTTGTGAATGATCTATGTTTTTGAAAAAAGGATTTGGGATCAGATGAAATGGATGGAAAATAGAAATTACTATTAGTGGAGTAAACAGAGCATGGCCTACTTACCAATAAACATTACCCATGTTGGGATGTATAATGACAAAGGGAAAACGAAACGAAGGGAAGTGGAGGAGGGGCATAATACTGGAAAATATTACGTGCCGGTTGAGCAAAAATGTAAATATTAACCAGGACAATAAACCCAACCTCTGAGCTAAAGCAAAACTAGAGTAGGTCAATAGTAAAATGGTATATATCAATATAATTTTTTTAGCAAACCCAAAAATGTAATCAGAATTCATAATTATTATTTTGAAGCACCAAGTCCTTAAATGATGAGACATAATTGAAAAACTAAACACACACAGCAAGTGCTAAAGTTGTTTTTATCCTCAATTTCGAATAACTAAGAAATAATGCTGATTTTAATGACGTTGAAATACAGATGTCAGAAGCTATGCACTTCTAGTTGTTCTGCATAGCAACACCTTACACAACAAAAAACAAATGATGCCCACAACTTTCACCTACATACAATAAGACTAATTATGTCAGGATAAGTCTCATGATTATAGGATTTCAGACTTGTTGTGCTGCGATTTAGTTCTGAATCGTGGCCATTTTATTTATGGTTGCTATGCTTATTGTTAGTCATGTGACTTAGGTATCATATTGTCATAATTACCCACTTATATAAAATGGTCGTATACTACTTCCTGTGTTCAAGTTTCTGGATACTTCTAAACAAACAAACAGTACTAGCAAGTAAGATAAACAATGTGTTGGTACTCAGGATGCTTGCTTTGTTAACTGATTCAGGTTTTGTTTTGTATATTGGATTTTTCACAGTGTTATTTTGAATTCCTGTTTCGGACCTTTGCTTGTTTTCGATGAGGTTACTCACTCATCTAGCCCTAAGGATGCCTTCATTTCTGATATCTATGTTTGCACATACTGATTAATTTTGCTAACAGTCAGACACAATTTATTTTTGTTATGTTAAGAAAAACACTTTGAATCTGAAAATAAATGTTAGATTTGAGTTCTCCAATATTAACAATCATAAACACAACCTAAAATTGCCATGAAGGATTACACAAAACATCACAAATGAAACCAAATCATTATATCTAGTCTTCACCCACCATTTGAAATAATCAAGGGCAAAGGGCAAAATGCCTCCAAATTAAATAATTTTTACATTTGACAATCTTCTAAAATGAATGTTTATAAAACTAACTTGAAAACTTATCTTTTAGAACAAGCTTTAATGTGTTGATAGTATCCTTTATAATAAATGGTTTTGCATTATGTATTTATTTATTTTACTAGACATTAAGCCCGTTACAATAATGGGCGCTAGAACAGTAGTGCATAAACATTAGTAGGAACAGTCTATATTAAATGACAAGGGACCTTGACCTCATTCTGTTTCTTGTCTTAATTTTTTTTTGTCAAAAATATTTTTGCAAGAAGCCTAAAGTAAAATAATAATAAAAATAAAATAGAAACATATATGACAATACAGTAAGTATAATTAATATTACATTTATCCTCTCCTCTGTGGCTGTTGATTGATGTGTTATGTCTGTTTGAAGATCTCTTATCCTGCCTCTCTTTATTTTAGCTTGCTGTGGCGTCTCTCCAGCAAGTACTGTGCAGTTCCCCAGCAAGTATTTTAATCTGTGCTGGCGTGGAGCTGATTATTGTATGTGTGGCGTCTCCCCAGCAACGGATTTTATGTGCGCGAAAACAAATCTACTTTTAAAAGTCATCCTATTGTAATATCATGAAAATTCGTATATTTAGGAAAACCCCTTCAACGACTGACACTTTACACTTTACCGGGCCAAGCTTCTTAATCGCAAATCTGACATCCTCAGAGTGAACGCTTGCACAACAACAAACACTAATCCCACCTCTTTGGGGAAGCTGGTCTCCACGTCTCAGTACCCGATTGGATTTTTCATGCCTTATGTTTTAGGTCTTACTTCATTTACCGAAATCCGATTGGATCAGCCGTGTGATATTTTATAGGTCCCGCCCTCTAAGTCTTGTGTGACGCGTCAGGTGGCCTTTGAAGCATCTGCTAGAGGCCGGTGACTCTACCACTCATTCCGCCCTTCCCTGTACTTCCGACCTTGTCGGTAATATGCGTTTAATTTTCTGTCACAACAGTGGGCAATCAGCAGAGTCTCCCCAGGAACTGATGTAATGTGTGGCGTGCAGCTGATAATCGTGCCTGTAGCGTCTCTCCAGGAAGTACTGTGCAGTTCCCCAGCAAGTATTTTAATCTGTGCTGGCGTGCAGCTGATTATGGTATGTGTGGCGTCTCCCTTCAGCAACGGATTTTATGTGCGCGGCCGCGAGTACCCAATCAGCACTCTCCCCAGCAATGATGTCCTTTATTAAAGAGTGCCCCACGCATACGCACTTCACCAGAACACACACACAAACGGACACATGGACGCACACAGGGGTTTTATTAAAGAAGATTCTTGCATGCCTCTGTTTTTAACTTACTTGATATGCATAGTGTCTTTAAATGTTATTAAAAATGTGCTTATAAATATAATGTGTAGGTGCTGCTATTTTTTAGGTAGGACTAGAAGGCATAAGTGTTTGTTGTTTTATTATTTTATTTATTTTTGTACACTGTCGTTTTCCTTAGCATAATTATTTCATTTTTTGTTAATAAAATCCCTCTGACCACCTATATTTTTGGGCTCAATAACCATTCATAAGTACACATTTCAGTCCATAATGTATATACTACTGCAAAGGACTAGTGGCCTGCCAAGGGGTCTTTTCTGCCTGTACATCTACAGTAATCCCGCCTCCATCACGGGGGTTGTGTTCCAGAGCCACCCGCGAAATAAGAAAATCCGCGAAGTAGAAACCATATGTTTATATGGTTATTTTTATATTGTCATGCTTGGGTCACAGATTTGCGCAGAAACACAGGAGGTTGTAGAGAGACAGGAACGTTATTCAAACACTGCAAACATTTGTCTCTTTTTCAAAAGTTTAAACTGTGCTCCATGACAAGACAGAGATGACAGTTCCATCTCACAATTAAAAGAATGCAAACATATCTTCCTCTTCAAAGGAGTGTGCGTCAGGAGCAGAGCATGTTAGAGAGATAGAGAAAAGCAAACAAATCAATAGGGCTGTTTGGCTTTTAAGTATGCGAAGCACCGCGGCACAAAGCTGTTGAAGGCGGCAGCTCATACCCCCTCCGTCAGGAGCAGAGAAAGAGAGAGAGAGAGAGATAGAGAGAGACAGAGTTTGTTTTTCAATCAAAAATCAATACGTGCCCTTCGAGCTTTTAAGTATGCGAAGCACCTGCAGCATGTCGCTTCAGGAAGCAGCTGCACAGAAGGTAGCAACGTGAAGATAATCTTTCAGCATTTTTAGACGAGCGTCCGTATCGTCTAGGTGTGCAAACAGCCCCCCTGCTCAATCCCCCTACGTCAGGATCAGAGAAAGTCAGCACAAGAGACAGAGAAAAGTAAGTTGGGTAGCTTCTCAGCCATCTGCCAATAGCGTCCCTTGTATGAAATCAACTGGGCAAACCAACTGAGGAAGCATGTACAAGAAATTAAAAGACCCATTGTTAGCAGAAATCCGCGAACCAGCAAAAAATCTGCGATATATATTTAAATATGCTTACATATAAAATCCGCGATGGAGTGAAGCCGCGAAAGGCGAAGCGCGATATAGCGAGGGATTACTATATATCAGTTTGGCCAAAAAGATATACTTACATGTTGCCAAGACCTGTTATGATGAATCAGGGTATCAGATGGTGACTGCAATTCACTTCTTGTTCTGTCCATTAAAGAGTCTTCTAATTGACTTGCCTCTTCAATTAAAAAGGTTCCTGTTTAAAATTTTTATAGAAAATTTTATGACCTTAATATTCACTTGCTGTGCTATATTTTTTTTAAAGTGTATTTTCATAGATCAAATATTTTCAGACAAAATATACAGAAACATAATAACAATAATATATTCTTGTAATGAAATGTAATCTTTAAAACAAGTTAAACTCATTCCATTCTAACATTAAACCTTTATACTGTGAAAGACATATGCAAAATATGAAGAAAGAATTTATTAAAGATATTCTATAGTTTATATATGGATGAAAAATGAACACATGTAACGGATGGCAGGCATGGGCCAGCATCCTGGCTGAGCTGATTCAAGTTTCCTTACCTGGATGGCCTACCAGATGGGCAGGGTGGTCCCTCCTGCAGCCAAGAGATATGCAGGAATCAGGAGGCTGGCATCCCAGAAGGACTTGATAAAGGTTTCTAAACCATCTGGGATGCCAGTACAATGGAGGGACAGGGGGAGGCAACTTACTTGGGTTATTTGCTCCCCTGAAATGCTAGATGGAAGCATTCTTGGGTTACGGTACCTCTACGGATACCCACAGGGCATGTTGGGAACTGTAATCCCATGGGGCAGCACTGCTGGGTTCCATGGGTGTCACTAGGGGGGTCTTTAAAGGGATTGATGGTTACTGTTTCATGGACTTTCATCTAACCTAGAAGTGCTACCAAAGGACCATATCACAGCAACGGAAGTACACCCGGGTCCTAGATAAAGGAAGCAGTTCTGCTTCAGTACAAGTTGGAGTTGGGAGAGGAGCTGGAAAACACTCACTAAGAAGAAGCGGAGAAGAGAACAGAAAAGATACATTATGGTATTGTGTTGTATTATACAGAGAGACAGACTTGTCAAAGGTACTTTATAAAATAAATGTTCATGTTTGAGCCTGGAACTTTGTTTGTGAGATTGTTTTTTGGGGTCTGGAGCTCAGTGTCACCCTCATCTGGTCACACACATTAAAACAAAGTTATATTCAGCAAAGCAGAAATATATAAAAAGTTAACTAGCAGTTCAAATAAATGTTAGAAACACAGAAAATAATATTTAAAAAGTTCAGAAGGATGTGTAAACTGAGCCTGTACCTTGTTTCATCTGATAGTAAGGTTCTTACACTACTATAATACAAAGTTCTGAGTAGAGAAGCTTCTAAAATAGTTAATTCTGTCCTCTTCACATTTAAATTATTAGTTTAATTAGCTTTTAACCATTAAAATAAAAAGATTTTACATAAGACCGATAGTGGTAATTTATCATATTTCAATTTTTATCATATTTAATAGTAAATATTTTGCATTTACTACTAATGAACATAAACTGCTGGTAATTTCTAAAATCTTAAACATACAGCCTTTATAGATGAATATCACTGAATTTTTTACTGAATACAGTGGCTTTGTTAATTCTTTATTTTATATTTTTTTGCTTGTATAATTTGTTTTACTAAGTGAAATAAAGTAAAATATCAAATACATGTTTAGAAAAAGAAGCAAGCAACTTTGGGCAGGGGGCATACAGATTTAGGAAATGTTCTATAATTTATTATAATTACCATACAGCAGTATAAAATACATTTATAACTATAACTTTGCAATTATAATACACCCAAGCATAAGACTGATTATTAAAGTATTTGAAGGAAAAAAGCAGTTTCTACCTACAATTAGATGAATTACATTTAGCTGCCAAAAAGACAAAAATAATGAGTGATATAAGATAAAATCCATAATACAGTTGGCACTCTAGCCCATTTATTAAACCTATTAAATCCACAATTTTAATGGAAATATGGTTTAAAAGTAGCTAAAGAATATAAAAATAAAGACTAAGCAATTAAAACCTAGACCTTAGGATCACTGTACTGCATGACCTTAAATATGCAAGTTATAAAGAATAGGTTAACCATTTTCATATGATCCCTGATGTCTTTTATTTTCTATTTCTTCACTTCCATGACTCATTAGATTATCAATAGTTGTGGACCTTGGAAACAGCTGAAAAACATTAAAGAAATGAAATAATTAGGCACTTTTAACAAGTAAAAAATAGCAAGTCTTTAAAAATATTGTTATTTATACATTTATATAATGAACACAATAATAAAAGCATCGATCAGATTTATTTCAAGGGAAAGAGATGTGTTTGAGAATTACAGCCTGAATCTTATATGTTCTGTGACACTGTATTTCCATGTAATTTAATTGTTTAACTCAACTCAACTCAACTTTAATATCTCATATATGCATATTCATTTGGTTTGTGCATCAACAATAAACTTACACAGATAGACATTTTAAAAATAAAAACACAAGGAATGAGCAATATAATAAAAGGAACCACATATAAATGAATACCAACACGCATATATATATTAAACATGCATATATGCATATGTAAATACATATACTAAAAAAAACTTTGTATCCATCTATATTTTGGCTTATATGAATCTTCCACGATGGGTGTGTATTTTAGTTACCTTTGCTCATTAAATAATTTAATTGCTGAGGGTACAAATGATCTCTTATATGGAAGTTGTTATTTAACATGGTAAGAAACTGCTTAATTCCACAGAGCTAAAATTAAATGTAGAATGTAGTGAGTGGGGTTTGGAATTTTTGAGAATTTGGTGGAGTTTTTTAAGAACCATTTCCTCATATAACTGTTGCACTTATTTTTGTTCCACCACCAAAGACCCTACATATTGTTTTAATCAGACACTGGAGTTTGACTTTGTCTGGGTTATGCATGTTGCCAAAGATAAAGATTATACCAAAAGAAAGAATGTTCTGCAGAACAGATAAGTAAAACATATGGAGAATATGGCTGTTCATAACACAGTCATTCAATTTACGCAAGAAAAACAGCCTTTTCTGGAATTTCTTAGCTGTATCCAAAGCACCTTCATTTAACTGGTAATCAGTCATCTTTAGGATGTGACTCTGCCTACTAGTTCACCATTTATCTATCTATTTCCATATATGGGATCTTTGTCTTTAGTTCTTTATCTTTAGTTTTCTTCAGCTAAGTTCACACAATATTCTTGTCTACACTATATTCAAAATAAACAATAAAATTAAAAATCCAACAATGCTCAGTATTACTTTAGAATTCAGAAGGAAGAATTTTAATATTATTTTCCTTGTAATATTTGAGTTTTGCTTATTGTAAAACAAGTTATTTTAATTGGATGACTTGCTAGAATTAAACAATATCTTTAAACATCCATCCATTATCCAACCCGCTTTATCCTAACTACAGGGTGACGGAGTCTGCTGGAGCCAATCCCAGTCAACACAGGACGCAAGGCAGGAAACAAACCCCGGGCAAGGCGCCAGCCCACCGCAGGGCGCACACACAGACACACACCCACACAACAAGCACACACTAGGGACAATTTAGAATCACAAATGCACCTAACCTGCATGTCTTTGGACTATGGGAGGAAACCGGAGCACCCAGTAGGAAACCCACGCAGACATAGGGAGAACATGCAAACTCCACACAGGGAGGACCTGGGAAGCGAACCCGGGTCTCCTAACTGTGAGGCAGCAGCGCTACCCACTGCCCCACTGTGTCGCCTCCCTCTTTAAACATTATTTTTCAAATAATTTATATTAATACATATGCATGGTCTGTGATGAACTGGTGTCCTCTTGAGTCATTCTTGGTGATGTTGGTTCCAAGGTCCCTGCAACTAGGAAAAAGGTCCGTGTAGAAAATGGATGAATGGATGTTGCCCAATGTATAAAAGTAAGATTAGGCCAAATTAAGAGCCACTAAAGAAACTGAAATCTTTTATGTTAAGCTGATGCATCCTTAATGCATCCTCAACTAAGCTTTTTTATTACTAATGAAAACTTTCACTTCTTAAATTTAACATTTAAAAACTTAGTACTATGTAAAGTAAAAAACATAAATAATGTTTATAGTACACAATAAACATCCCTTAATATACAATAAATATTTAAATTATGGAAATTTTTTTAATTTTGTTTTAAGCATATGTGTATACAAAAAGTTACATTTTTAGTTGGAATTACCTTTAATAACTTTTTATTCATCAAACCGAAGGTTGGCTTTGAAAGAAGCTTATTTGCAGTTCCTGCTTCGTTCCATTTCATTAGAGATTTGGTAGGTGGGGCAAAGTCTAACCAAGTAATTATGTCGGAGAAGTCAGAAAGCTGCTTTTGGATGACACTACTTGAAAGCTGCATTGAACTGTCTATAAGAAGGTTCCTTTTCCTCTTCCTATTCTTTTTTTCTGAAGGTGCTGCAAAAGTGAATTTAAAATCAATTATTTTGTTGCTCCTTTTATTCATATCTTTGGTTTATTTTAATGTGTTAATCTTTGGAGAAATTTAAAAAACATTACCCTTCAAATTGCAAGGTATGATGTAATGTTGTATACCTGTCAGTAAATCTTAATGAATAAAGCACCATGCCTCCAAAAATACCAGAACCTAAACAACTATGATATGAGAACTGGCAGATTTCATAATTTTGTTCTATTTTCAGTGTGATGTTGTATGTACAAAAATTTTTTTCTAAAGTTAATTAGTTAGTTAGTTTTTCTTATTTTTTCTAAATGTTTCAAATTCCCTTACCATGGAAAACATCACCTTTCAATAAAGATATCAAAATACTAAATAGCTGGTAGGTAACATATAACATGTCACTGTAATTACATTCAATTAGAGTGACATACAATTTACTCACACTCAAAGAAAAAGTATGACAATTAAAAACTGAACTTGTCGGACAAGACACATGGCTGCAACACTAAAGCAGAAAATGTTATTATTAAATGTCAATACATAAAACAATTTTTATTATGCTTGTTGAAGACAAAAAGACACCCTTTTGGCACTCTAATACATTTACACTTTTAATTATCAGAATCATTTATATGCATTCTCAAACATTCTATATCTAGAAAGGCAGGCACTCATCATGCCTATTCACTCAGCTGATGTGAAAGAAGGACTCAAGAGTACAGAATGTGACTATAAGTAACCAAGTTGGAGAATGTTTTTTTTTTCATTCCATTTACTCATGCAGGGCATCAAAAGAGCACAAGGAAAACTACTAAGAAATGGAGATAGCTCCTTCACACAGTAGTTTACTGTCCACTTCCTACCCATACTTCCTAGATGTTGTCCTGATTTGTTAACTAGCTGTTGTCTTTCTGTTTATTTTTTGTATTTAGCCAAATAACTTATTTTCTATATAAGGGAATATAAAAAAAATTACATTTTATACGGTATTTGTAAAAAGTATCATCATGGTCAGTATTTAACAGTAACTAATTATAATTAGCTATAAAATACTGGATTAAAACAGTTTAACCAAATTCTTACACAATACGTTTTACTTAAATGTCATACACCGAACAATACATAATATTGAAATGAGTCATTTTCAAATACTTACTAGAGAGTTCAACTGGCTTCAATGAAAGTTCTTCTTCATTAAATAACAGAGTACTTTCATTAATTGCTGGAACATTGTCTTCTGATTCATCATAGGCATGTTTATCCACAACTACAACCAAAACAAACATGAAAGCTTCAACTATTTAATTAATTTATTGATTTTGATTCAACTATGTCTAACTAGGAAGTACTAAACTAAAAATCTGAAAAATACACTATTTATATTGAATTGTTCTTAACAAACAAACTCCTAGGCAGTGAGATTTTCTATCTGCTGATTATAACGTTTTAATATTGCAATTTTAGAACCATTTACTATTTTAGATGTACAGTAAGCATATTCTTGTTGAAGTAAAATACATTATTTATTACTAATGAAATATTATAAAACAGACAGTAGATTAAGATTACTAGACAATGTAATAATTAAAATAATATACCCTTAAACAGTACCACTAAGTAAGATTTTAAGTTTTAAACCACTCCATCATGTTGTTAAAATTTTCAGCTCAATTTAACCATCCATCCATATTCTTAAGTGGCAGTAATGATGAAAACAATAACTAAAGTGAAACACATGACAAACTTTTCTTTGATACATTGGTCAAATCTGGAACATTCTAGAGTATTCTTGAGCACTGGAGTGGGGAGAAGTCACAAAATTCCATAAATATACACCTTCCACCTTGGTCAATGTCTGTGTGGAGCGTCACAAACCAATTTTTGTAGCTGTGTGTTTTTTCACCAGGTGCCCCAGTTTATTCCCATATTCCAACAACCTGCACGTTATGTTGCTATGCAAGTCTAAACCAGCATAGTATTTGCAAAGGTAGCAATAAATGTGTGTCTTGGAGAAGTCTTTCTACTACAGTTGGTATGCTCCTTGGAATATTAGGGATTTATTTGATTTTACCAAGAAATTTATGTTTGGCAAAACATTCCGTGTGCTGTTACTAGTAACTGTCAGTCAGTATCTGTAAATAGGTGAAAAGCACACAGCATTATAAAGCATGTTTGGCAGCATAAACCTCAGTTAGAATACAGATCACAGCAAGACAACATTAAAACAAGTTTTTATTTAAGGTGGTATTTAATTAACTAATCTGTAATCCAAAAAGAAAGGTCAAAAAGACAGCGTGAGGTGAAAACAGCAACTGCTGTACTCGTAAATGTATCCAAAACACTAGATAGAAACTGAATTAAAAAATGTTGACAAGTTTCTAAAAACAGAAAATACTAAACACAATATTTCAAAAAATGCAGCAGGAGCTACACAAAACACTTTCCTAAGGGCAAACAAGCATAACAATTAGGCAAAGGTATCAGAAGAACAGAAACAAAGGCAGAGTCCCAAGACAAGCAAAAGATCATAACCAGCCAAAACACTTAAATTGGGGAAAAAAATTAACCTGGAGGCACTGAACTAGAAGCTTTTGCAAGGACAAACAACCACAATGCTGGACTGAAGACCACACACTTTCTATTTTTACTGCCACTTTCATGTGGCATAATTAACATTACATGGTAAAAGACACTCACTGGAGGGACCAGGGATAACATAAAAAGAGCGGCAAAGGGTGGAACCTACTCATGGCAGTGAGTATCAATTGAAATGCAGCCCCCTGCATATAGTCTCATTTCATTTCCTATAAATTTTGCTCTTGGGCAAAAACAGCAAAAACCCTCCAAAACAAACTGAAAGATCTCTTTTTGGCAAAAAAGATCTAAGAGCAAAGATAAATTAATTCAAGAGTTATGTAGAAACAGATCTAAAGCAAGCCAAACGAACAATATTCAGTACACAGTAATGGCAGCATGCAGCCTACATTCTGGACAGCAAATCACCCATTTCAACAAACCAACAACAATGCAGGTATTCAACCTTATACAGTAAATCTGATGGGACAATATGACAATATTGTTATTGTGAATCTTGATATTTGTTCAACTTGTTTAATTTCCATGTTATTTTAACTTCATTTTTATTGTTTCTTCAATTATGTCTTTTCATGTCAGTTTTGTGAGTTCTTTTCCAGTTCATGGCATCAACTTGCAGTATTTGCTCATTGGGGTCACCAAATTACTGTATATATTAATTTCCATGATTGTTGCTATCATGTAAACACCACCTATATAACACATGTCATTAACGGAGATGCAGCTTGTAATTTTCCTATCTGCCTAATGCATCCAAGCTGCCTAGTAACCTAAGGGCAAAAAAATGACACCATATGACAAAGTAATCCAAGTAAGAACAATAAATCTAAAATATTAATGCACATAAAATAGAACTAGAACTGGCATAGCCAACACTACTGAAAAGCATTTTCTATACAACCTCCTTAAAATAATGAAATTATGATCATAAAGACATAATGAACTGAACAATAAAATAATTATTTAGGAAAACTTCTCGTAATTGTCAGACAAACTGAATATGCTAGACTGGACAATATTAATGAGCAAATGGTGACTTTGTGACATTTGACAAATGTCCCCAACGGCATTTAGCTGGTGTCTGTCTGAATCCTTATACTGGACCACCACTCTATTTTATAACTACTAAAAAATATTATGGGATGTATTTTCATACTATGTTTTAACTGAATATGATTACAAACAGGAAATAAAACTGAAGTGTGACCATCTTAGGGTGGGATTATGAAGTGAGCGCTTGGTAAAGTGAGTATGATTGTAAATGGGATAAAAAAATTTTCACAGCTCTGTTGATCCCTTTGGTGGCAAGGATGATTATACTGTGAACAAGTCTCATGTATTATCGACCCAACGACTGCCACCTGCGACTCAAACATGACTGAGAAACACTGGTTTATGTACAGTATATGTGTCTGTTTGACCAGTTCTCCGCTGACGGCTGCATGTATCCTGCCCTGTGCCCTGGGCTGCCAGAATAGGAATTGTCCCCAACCCCATAACTTAGCACTGGAAGAAGCAACTATGAAAGCAATGTACGTTTAGTTTATTTCAAATGTGAAATGTAAGAAAAAAGCAACAAGAAGAAATAAATAACATACTGAACGTCTGTGTCACAACTACAACAGAAGGCTGGAGAAAACCCCGTCCGGGACGCCCAGGAGGATAGGAGGAGAGCTCATTCCTCCTCCAGAACATGAGGGGGCGTCCGCCCTGGTTGTATTGGGGGCCACGGGTACAGAGCTTGGAAGCTCTACCCTGTAGGGGCCCGTGGCCACCGCCAGGGGGTGCCCTGATGCCTTGGGGACCCTGGACCCCAGCGCTTCCGCCACACCCGGAGGTGCTGGGGGGAAGAGAAGAAGGAACACCCGGAGTGCTTCCGGGTACACAGCCGACACTTCCGTCACACTGGGGAGTGCCGGTGGAAGATTGCCGGGGAGCACCTGGAGCACATCTGGGTCGGGAGGAAGAAAGATGATGTCGGGCAAGGACGGCAAGGAGGCGGCCTGAAGAGAGAGAAGGCATTGTGTTGTGGCCAGGACTTTGGGGTTTGTGAGCACAATATGGACTTTGTAAATAAACGTGTGTTGGGTGACATGAGCGTGTCTGCCTGTCTGTGTCCGAGCCAGTCTCCACAACTTGTAAACTGCTGCACAAATACTCCAATCAATTTCATAAAATGTAAAGGTTCGCTGTGTCTAGCGGTAAACAGAAATTGTTCCATGTACCAGCATGAAAAATAATTTTGAAAGTAAAGTACATAATTATAAGTACATAGTCACAAATTGTTTACTTGTTACTTCAGAGTGATATATAATATTTGATATATACTGTATATATCATTTCTAAAAATAAAAACTATATAACCGCTACTGCAACACTTGTTTTAAGTGATTATTTAGGTGCAAGAGACTAAATGTTTCCAAAAAGGGACAGACCACATGCCGAACAGTACAACTTTGCAATGCTAAGGAATATGATATCTAAGCTTGGTACAATGATAGGTGACAGACTGGTGCACAAAAGAAAATTGATTCCAAGGTGATGCATCATAAAAGGTCCTTGGTTATGTACTATGAAATCCAGTTTTTTGTAAGAAATTCCTAAAGCATCATTTTTGTTTGAGTTATATTTAGTTGATATTGGTGTAAACAAAGGTTTTTAATCACATAAAATACTTTCTTTTAAAAATCCAGAGTATTGTTCTTGCTGCTCTTCGGCCATTTACAGCCCCTTTATTACATACAACAAAGTAATAGCTGTTTATTTTTGGGTATGTAATTTAGGTACAATAATACCAATTAGGTTTTAAGGGGCACCATTCACTTTGAGGTCAAAACCAAAATCCACTTTTTACTTAAGTGTTTTTTGTACTGTTTTAACGCTAGACAGAATGCTCCTAAACTGCTTGAAAAGTTATTTCCCATTATATTCAATGGCACTACTAACACCTAAGCATTTTAGCAGTGAGTGGTTTACAAAATTTCTCCATGCAGCAGTTTTTGAGCACTTTCAGCCAAACGCTTGTTCCACTGAAATCAATGGTCACGCTCATAAAATGCTGGCAAAAGAGAACAAAGAGTGTTTTAGAAGCCTTTTTACAGGCAGTCTTCTTGGATCAGCCAGAAATGAAGCAGCTCATTGAAACTAAAAAAAAAAGAAAAAATGCCGGTGTCATCTTGCACATGATTTCTTTGGTCGTCTAGTGACAATTATTGAAGTAGAGATCAAGTGGGCATGTGCTTAGCAATCAAGTGCCAAGAATTCAACAAAAGTGAAAAAGTATATATTTATAGTAGGTTTAATCGGGTTAAAGTTTAGTACAGAGGTTTTAACTTATAGACAGAGTGGTTAAGCAAAGAGGGCATTCCTTTCTTATAGCTCCAACTGTATGAGGTTTGCAAGTTCTCTCCTCGTTTATTTGTGTTTTGATCTATATTAGTAAGTAGGACCACCTGTTTTAACACCGAACAAAAGAGGCTGCAAGTGCACAATAATACAGAATACAAAAAGAAACTAAGTTAAATCTTAAATTCTAGGAACAATGTCTCAGATGAAAGCAGCAAGTTCAATAACCAGAATCCAACAAGAAATACAAAAATCAAAAATGGAAAACAAAATCCAAGAATGTGAAGCAAAATAACCAACAGGAGAGTTAATACTTCAGCAAAGAACTAAGGCAATGCAATGAGATATATAGGCTTAGTTATAATTATTGGAAAAGGCAACAGGCAAAATTATAAGTAATACAAAAATAAGAACAAAAAAAAGCAAGTGGGGAAGATCGATTATATAATTTACAAAAAAAAAAAAACGAATATAACAATGCAAAATCATAACTCTACATTTCCAGTTTTTTAAATCCAACATTACCTTTAGATGGAAATTTTTAAAGTTTCTTTTGACAAATAAAGTCAAAACAGGCTTACCCACCTTCTTCCTTTACAAGAAATGTTAATGACTACTCATTCTACTCATTCACTGAGTAGTCATACTGAGCACAAGATACAGTCCTGCTTAAAATTTTAAGGGTAAATAAAACTGCCATAGAAGGAAGACCTTTACATATTTAGACACTGAACTTTGGAAAGATCTACTGGTCAACAAAGAAGACATTGAACTGATTTTGGCAACTAAAACTTGGTTGAGGAATTATTTATTTAGTATAGAATATTCCTGTTAAAACTTCCATTAACGTTGTTAATACTGTATTAATTTTTAATCAATTATGAAATTGTCAGTTTTAGCTCATAAGTCTTTCTAAATCTCTTTAATTTCTTTGTGTCATATTGTGGTGCTTGGCATACTTGCCATTCTGATAAAGTTATCCCTACTGACCTTAGAAGAAGATATATAAAGAAGAACATCACATAGGAACTCAAACTCACAAAACAGCGTTTGAGACCTTTGAGGCATTCTGCTAAAATGATCAATATTAACCTCCTCCACAATACTTCTGACAATGTACAGATGTGTCTGGATAACCATTTGGTCTAGCAATTATGATTTTTCCTTTTTCCAATCAACATGAAGCCCAGATTATGTTATCTGGAATTTCGGGTAGTCTGGAATTTTGTTTTTCTCTCCTCCCTTACCAGTTGGACTTATCCTAATCTTAATACATAATTCGCCTGCCTCCTCACTCACTCACTCACTCACTCACTCACTCACTCACTCACTCACTCACTCACTCACTCACTCACTCACTCACTCACGTCCGAAGCCGAATGCGCAGTAGCCTTCTGCGCAGCTGCCCGAAAAACCTTACGAGACCGAAATCCAACCCCAACATTGCGGCAGGCGGCGGATTTAGCCTACGCATTTCAGGATTATTATTCTGAAATCCCAAATCCTTCTGCCCGGGCGTAGGATATTAGCCCCGATCACAGCCAACCCTCACACTCAAAATAATACGTAAGAACATATTATTATTAAGTACTTTCAGCGGCAGGAACGACTCCACAGCCATTGGATCATTACACTACCGTCGTCCGCTGATGTTGATGTGTGCAAAGCGAGGTACACATTCTAAGCCGCATACAAATCTCCACAGATGGCGCGGTACACATTGTCGTGCACTGCTGCTGAGATATGAGTAAAATAAAACGCTGCTGGCCTATTCGCACCAAGTACTGAATGTTCACCACACCATCTGGAGTGATTTTAATGCCCCTTGCATCCTCGCCCTTTCAAAACTGCTTATTCTCACAACTTGGTGCCAACGGCCGCCAAAATTCAAAGAGAAAGGCGACTTTGATTAAAGCTCTAGAGGCCTGAAAGGCGATTTCGACTACAGCTCAAGGCCTAATTATGCATTCTGATTCAATTACACATTCATTCAATACACCTATATCAGGTTTGTGGTGCTTATACTTATTACTATTCCATATTTTACTGGAACATTCATCATTCAATATTATACTATAGGCCTGGAAAATTCATCAACTAACAGTACAAGCCTGTACAGTAATGAGTAAAGTGGACTAAAATCATTACAAAAAAACTTCTTTGTTTCTTCTTCTACTTTTCATTGATTTTTATTTCTCATTTTTTCCCTTCTACTGCCATAGGCCTACATAATTATAAAATATGGCAATTTTTATGCACATGACACAACATAAATTAAGCTTAAAGACTATATGTGTTTCCAAATTCAAAGGGCATTCCTTCTCAAACTAGCATTCGCCATGACTATAAACAAGTCACAAGGACAAACATTTGACATCGTAGGAATATTCCTTGCCGAACCCGTTTTCAGCCATGGTCAATTATATGTGGCTTTTTCAAGAGTCAGAAGGGCGAGTGATGTGAAGGTGCAAGTTAAAGATGGGCCACATCAAGGGAAATTACTACCAAACAGTGAGAGTGTCTTCACAAAAAATGTAGTCTACAGAGAGATTTTACAACTTTAGTTGCATACTGAAAGGCCTCCAGTATACAAACAAAAAACGTTGTCATAGATAGCATGTATTTTTTAAGTGTACAGTATTTTTTGCCGTGATAAAGTCATACATTTCCCAAACCTCTTAGTTAATTATCATTACTTACATCACTTTCTTATTTGTTTCTTACTTATCATTTGTTCTTCATACACTGCTGACACAAACTCGTGCCCGTTTCACCTTACGTTGTCGAAACGGGCTTTTTGTCTAGTGACTTCAATAAAAATTTTATCCCTCACTTATTTAATGATATATTTTATTTCGTCAAATACCTCATATATTGAATGATATTTTGTGCTGAGCATGCTGCTTTTTGTTTTTTCACCCAAATATATTTTATATGTGTCAAGCGAAATAGTTTGTAAATGAAAGTATGCTATGTTAGAAAATATTTACAAGAAAAAGACAATGTCACACAATCTTTTACGTAACAAAATGCCCCTCTATATTTTACTAATCCTTATACAAAACATTTACACTTACAAGTCCAGTCTGCATTATAGTAATCATAAATACATTGTGCTTATAAATGAACTTAAAACTGGTTTCATCTAAGACATAACAAAATCAGCAGAATACCATTGCATAGTACATGTAGGAAGAAATACACAAAATAACATTTCTGTTTTAAACAATGCTTTTTCCAAAGAAACCATTCCTTTACATTTTTACCTTTTACATTTTTTTATGAGGAAGTTTAAAATAAAATTCCTAAAAATTAGATACAAATTTCTCAACAATCTACATAATATAAAGTAAATAAAAAGAATTTAAATTAACATATTCTTTCACTATGGCAATATTATTTTAAGATGATTCTACACATTGAATGTAAGTTACTAATAGGAAAACCCACTGTATTAGTTATTATGTAGGTCGCTTAACTGAGCTAATTCTTTTATGTAAAATATATAATATCTACTCATGATAACTGATAAAGGCGTACTAAGTAAAATATATATACCTTGACTGTTTTCATGTGTCAGGAAAAAGGGAACATCTGAAGTGTTCATCTCAGAAGAATATTTTGTAATATAATCTTCATCATCACCACTGATTATGAAATCTAAATTTTTAGCATCAAAAACAAAAATTAAGAAAAAAACAAATGTTTATTATATTTAACATGTTAATTTATTATTATAAAATGAAATATAAATAAATAATGTTGGAGAGTCATGACTGGCTTTGTGGTCAAAACCAAAATCCACTTCTTAATTAAGCTGTGTAAATAAATTGGAACTGCACATTCAATTACTATCATCACTACATACTACATACATATTGAAAAGAAGATAAATATATAACAGAATAAAACTGATTGTAAACTTCAGAATACACCACACAAACTGACAACATCAATTAAATAAATACTGTAAAACAGCAAAAGCAATTTTTATCACAGGAATGATCCAGGTTTTGATTAATGGATCAAAGCATGCAAATACTCAGAATTAAATTCCCGCTAGTCTTGTTTTTTTTTTTTTTTTTTAAAAAAAACCTTCTAACTTCTTTTCTAGTGTTACTATTCTTTAGATAGATGGTGTGTTATTTGTTTCAGAAGGGGAAATTCAAATCTTCCAGCATACTGCAACATACTTTGTATATACATAGTATACTTTATATTGTCTGTATGTCATTTGTTTGTGAATGGGAATTTCCCCTTAGGATTAATAAAGTATCTATCTATCTATCTATCTATCTATCTATCTATCTATCTATCTATCTATCTATCTATCTATCTATCTATCTATCTATCTATCTATCTATCTATCTATCTATCTATCTATTTTATTATGGCTTTAATGTAAACAGGTAAAAACATTAATGTGGTGAATTTACGGTAAAAAAACAACCTAAGCAGTTAGTCTCAGTGATCAGTCATTGGTCAAAAATACTCCAGGATAATATCTGAAGAAAAAATGGGTAGCATTGGTCATGGTTCTAAGTTTTTCCTGTTGTCCTCTGTTTGTGTAATTATCTCTCATTGAGTCATGCCAAGTCCTATAATATAGCTGATCTTCCTGATTACTTTATTCCGGTGATCTGCCAACCCAGAACAGGGATTACTCCCTCAGCAGACCACATCATATAATAGTACACTATCCACTTTAGAAAACTTATCTTTATTTGATACAGTAATATGGTGAATATCCAGTATTCTCATCCAGCATCTGACTCCCTTTAATTTGGCGGCTACCTGCTTCTTTTTAAATTAATACAGGTTAAAACTAATAAAGATCCTAGTGTTATTTTATCTGTAAAATGTCTAAGCTGATAAGTATTTTTTTTTTATTTTAAATGGTGTAATTCTAAGCAATGTTAAATAAATATTTATTTAATATCTGCTACAGTATTAAAATATAAACATCTAACATAGTCACCATGGTATTGAGCGCAAAGCCTATGTTTCAATTTAATTCTCAATTACAACTAAACACTTTTTAAATTACACTTTTATGTAAAATGAAGGAAGGAGAGCTATAACTTTCTGAGAATATTAAGAAAATCAAAAGAGTAGGACAAGTAAATTCTGGGTTAAGAAACATACAGCTAAGTAAAACAGTCATTCAGAATAACCAGAATCCAACAAGAAATACAAAAATCAAAAATGGAAAACAAAATCCATTCTTCTGAAACTGAAAATTTTAGCTTTTATTTGCTGTCGGTTTCTTTGGTATTACATAAAGAAAATACAAAACTTTCACTGTGTGCAGTCTGGCTCAGGTTTTTATTCATATCAGATATAGCTGTATTTCACCCTTACACAAATTAATCTAAAGTGTGGCAACATGCTGAAAACTTAAAAGAATTGTTCTTTAGAGCATTTTATATTATACTGTTAGTATCTTTTAGTTTGCCCTTACAGTTTATAAAACACTTCATCTTCTCCTTGACCATTCTTTTACAACTAAAATACTGAAGGGCTCTCTTTGCACCACGTTTGCCTTTTCTGCAGCATTTCTAATTTTCTTTTAACTTTAGCTATTCTGAAGCTACCACAGTGTTAACAGTACCAAAATAAGATCTAAATGATTAACTACAAGAAAACATGCTTAAGCTGCCATTTCATCACTTCCTCCAGGTGGGGTTAGAGACATGCCCTACTGTCTGATAAACTGGAAGGGAAATCGTTCAGAATTTCAAGGTAAATATAAATTTTTCAATGATGCCCTTGACACGGTTTTTAAACTCTGCTGCATGTATTTATTAATTTAATCTCTTTGCTTTCCTTTCTTAAACATTATGTATTGTAAGTATTCAAATACATTTTTTTTCATCTCAATACCATTTTAAAACATTGCTTAGTTAACACTTGCCAATGCATTAAATAAAACAAACACTTCAGAAATCACAGTAGGAAGAGTAATTTAATTGCCAAAAGTAATTATACTTAACTCATTGCAAGGTTAGAGAAGATTTAGAAAATAATTATTATACCATTATGGAATTTTTTTCTTTCAATATATAGTAGTTCATCACAGTGAACAAAGTGAAACACTGACAGGAGAAAACTAAGGAAAGTAAGTATAAAGATAATGCATATATTGTATCCATAATGGATTGAAAAGCCAGGCACACAGTTAAGACCTATAAAAGCACTTGCACATATTTTGATAAATACATTACTGGATGCTATAGAAACCTGTTTAAACAATTACTATTAACAAAAAATATTTTTTTACAGACTACAAAATTTAATCACATTATATGTCATGAATCAAAATTTTTTTTCTTTAAAAAATATGACATTGCCACAAAAGTTCAGCATTTATCTATATCATAAACAATAAATTACACATCATACAAAAAATGATAAGCTAAAGTAACGCTGTTTAAAGATTTTACATACCTAAAATACCACCACCATCCTCATCCCCAAAACCGTCTGCTACAAATTGGTGATCAGTAAGATTACTAACACCCGACAGTACCGAATTATCGACACAGAAACTCATGCTTCCATCAAAGACATGCAGATCATTTTCTGAATCAGCACAAATCAAATACAGAAATGTTAACAAAATATATGCATTTATACAGAATATAAACTAAGTGAAGATTAATGATATTCTACTTAAATGTCACATATTGAAAATACCAAAAATAAGAAAGTTCATTCCCAAGTCCTCTTTCATTGTGATGTCTTCAGTCTTGGCTTGGTTCAAAGTAAAGTACTCAGCAACTTCAATAGCACTAGAAAAAAAAAAATTCTCTGTATCTTTGCAAACAGGAAGTATCCTATTTCATCACTAGTGATTTCAATTGGGCATGGTTTAGGTTAATTTGATATTGAACTTTCATTTCCTTTACGGTAGGGCTTTTTTCATTTAACCAGACAAAACAATTTCAGTTGGTTTAACCTTCTGCACAAAAAGTACATATAAATATACAACTACACAAATACCATCCTGTTTTTATGTGCTGCAATTAAACATAGAACTGACTAAAATTAGTTACACTTAATCTTGCCTGTGAATAGCACTACATAGCAGGCTTAAGTTTAAAGGTTTTTATTTTTTCATGTCTATACAGTAGATTTAAGTTTAAAGGTTTTTATTTGTTTCACGTTTATGCAGCAAAATATAGAACATGCTTTCTCATCTGTATTTTTAAAGTATTCTACAAGTAGAATAATGTTGTACAATTGGTTATACTATTGAAGAGGCGATTCGCAAACCTGTCTTAATAACTATAGCAGAATCTGTCTGTCTTCCTACTGTGAAGCAATATACCTAGCAGTATAATCTAAATATTGAGTAAGGTTTACGGTAAAATAATTATAGTGGATCAAAAAAACACCAAATAATTCATTCATAAATACACATATTATTAAAAAAGTGTTTAAGCAATGTCTTAGCACAGTGCTGCATTTTAATTGCCTAAGCACAAAAACACATTTATTCCATCAAATAAACATGTCAACCACTGTGTAAATAGTTCATGTAGCTGAGCATGTTTTAAATTGTTATGATTATATCATGGAAACAGAGAACACAGCAAAACTCTCTAGATCATAGGTGGTGCATAAGGATGAAAAATAATGAAAAAAAAGAAAATTTTACTTGATATCAGGTAGCTCTGTTTCAAAACAAGTAAAGTCTTCAACAAGAGTGATGGCTTTATGGGCAGCTTCTAAGCTCTGCTCAGGAAGATCATTTAAACCTACAGAAAAGTGGTGTAAGTCTGAATTATGGATTAACTGATAAAGTAACAAAATTACAAAATAAAAATGAAGATTGATTTATTTAAAACATACATTTCTGAAAACAAATAGATTGAAAACAATGTGAATCTGTTAATATTAATACCATTCTTCACTCAATTTGTATTAATATACTGATATATAAAAAATCTAGATATTTTTATCATTATGCTAATTTTATTTATCAGTTTATTGCCTTCATTATACTACTTAATTCAATTTGTATTAATATACTGATAAATAAAAAATCTAGATCTTTTTATCATTATGCTAATTTTATTTATCAGTTTATTGTCTTAATTATTACCAGAGTATAAATTTATTTTTTCATATATGGAATACTGATTTAGTTCCTGAATACATTTCTGATTTTTTTAAACATATTTTTATCATCCAGTTAAGAAAAATAAGTCAGCCACCTGGGCGAAAAGCCATCTTAACTTTAACAACAGCTTCATTGCAGTCTATCAAGAGGTATCTTGCTTTTCTAGAGTAGATCCTCACAACTCCTAGAAGCAAATGTCCAGAAATTCTTAAAGCGATTTCTATCTAGGGTTGAAACAGACAAAGCATGTTCTTTGAACAAAATGTTAAAAAATGTTACATTTAAAACACAACGCATATTCCACAAGCATCAATGCAAGACAGAACTCATTCACACATCCATACTAGTTTACACCAGGTCATTTTAGAGTTACCAATTTATCTAACTAGTACTGTAAATCTATGGACGGTGGAAAGACACCATATGAAGAAAAATTTTTTAAAGTATATATACAGTAGTAAGAAATAATCATTTATCTTTAAAAATATCCTTTTACATGCATGTTGGGACTGTGTCTTCTCAGATAATAAGACTGTAGACAGTCCAGGTTCAAAGGTTGTTTTATTTTTTTTTTTGGCTTGTTTTACTAGTCCAGTATGGGGCTGACAGTTTGAGTGCCATAGTTTCACTACAGATGGAGACCCCAGTTTGTTTTTACTATGTTTCAACATGTTTGTTCAATAATAACATACTGTATCGTTCATTATACAGTTAACCTGCCTTCAGTCTGATGTGAAATTTATGTATATATGCAAAAAAAGAAATTAAATTGTTGATATTTATTGA
The DNA here is from genome assembly GCF_900747795.2 of Erpetoichthys calabaricus. Taxonomy (NCBI): domain Eukaryota; kingdom Metazoa; phylum Chordata; class Cladistia; order Polypteriformes; family Polypteridae; genus Erpetoichthys; species Erpetoichthys calabaricus. Next base: position 153,369,088 of record NC_041403.2, read on the forward strand.
AGTATTTCTTTTAATATTGGCACTTCATATAATAAAAGGAACTCAAATCTGCATAAACTTAATGTTGCATTCTCAAAGTCATGTGGTTTCTGCCTATCGATTTTCCTTTCTGTTTCAGTATATTGCTAAACTTTTTTTGAAACTTTGACCTTATCAAAAAAAGCATGGGGGTGTTGGATGGGAATTATACTGTATAAAGCATAAAACATTGGGTTCAAAGCTGCAGTCCTAAGGGAATGATGGGGAAATGGGTGTGTACTCAGGGTATGGAGTATTTGCAGATTTTTCACTCTGCACACTCTCTTGAAGGTACTGTTTGCCATTACCCAGCTAATGCCTCATTTATGATCCTTGATTGAAAGACTTTTGTGGCGAGCGCCCTCTTCTACGCAGTGGTGTGCTGGGGAGGCAGCATTAAGAGGAAAGACGCCTCACGTCTGGACAAACTGGTGAGGAAGGCAAGCTCTATTGTTGGCATGGAGCTGGACAGTTTAACATCTGTGGCAGAGCGAAGGGCGCTCAGCAGGCTCCTATCAATTATGGAGAATCCACTGCATCCACTTAATAGTATCATCTCCAGACAGAAGAGCAGCTTCAGCGACAGACTGCTGTCACTGTCCTGCTCCACTGACAGATTGAGGAGATCGTTTCTGCCCCAAACTATGCGACTCTTTAATTCCACCCGGGGGGGTAAACGTTAACATTCAACATTATACATAGTTATTGTCTGTTTTTCACCTGCATTATTATCATTCTTTAATTTAATATTATTTATTGTATCAGTATGCTGCTGCTGAAGAATGTGAATTTCCCATTGGGATTAATAAAGTATCTATCTATCTCTATCTATCTATCTAGTTTCTTACTAATAAACAATAATAAATAAAAATCTGACAATGTATTTGCTGTAGATTAATCTGTGTTGGAGTTAAAGGTCAGTCATCAGTCAGTCAGTCATTTCCCAACCCGCTATATCCTGCTGGAGCCAATCCTAGCCAGCACAGGGCGCAAGGCAGGAACAAAGCCCGGGCAGGACGCCAGCCCACCGCAGGGCACACACACACACACACCAAGCACACAGCACACACTAGGGACAATTTAAGATCGCCAATGCACCTAACCTGCATGTCTTTGGACTGTGGGAGGAAACCCATGCAGACATGGGGAGAACATGCAAACTCCACACTGGGAGGACCCGGGAAGTGAACCCAGGTCTCCTTACCAGCGCTACCACTGCGCCACCCTGGATTTAAAGGTATATTGCAGACAAATAAATAACGAAAAATATTAAAATGTGGAACCCCATGTTTTGCAGTATATGACCCAGAAAAATAATTTTATAAGATTACTTGTAATAGAACTGTGCCAAAGAACAGGGTCAAAGGGTGATTTAAGACCATCCATGCAGCAAAAAAAAAAGAAAAACCTATTCCGTTTGTTTAAGTCTGATACATTAATAGAACTGTATTCAATGTGCTATTTAATAATTAAAAAAAACTGAAGAAAAAATATCATTTGCACATTCTGTTTAAATATATTTAATCAGTTATTATTGCTTCATACTGGTAATGAAACACTTGCTTACCTTGGGTGTAATCATATCTTTGATTGCTGTTTCTAAATTGCACTCATAAACATGGACTTTGGTGATCTTCTTTTCCCAGTGAGCAGCAAGCCATATTTTTGCCAAAGGCCCTCTTTTAGATTTAAGCAGGTGTGTATAAAACATCTTCCAATGCAAATTGCTAGAAGCCTGTTCTTAAATAACTAGAGAAAAGAATAATGTAAATGATATTTTATCTTAAGAATGCAACAATTTTTAGTAACTTTGTAAAATATACTACTTAAACTAATTTAATTTGCATATTGTGGCCAATATCCCAAAATGATTTTCTGCTGATTAATGATTTCAAACAACTGCTGGAAACCAGAAGGTTCACGGCCATAGGGATGATAATGTGTAGAAAACAAATGATTGCTATTTGCATAAATAAAGAGATTCCTTCTGTTGAGTAACTCTGTTTCGTTCTATTTGTAGATATTCTGATTATTTTATATAAAAATGCATTTGACGGAAATTATGTTTCACTTATTAATCTTAATTGAAAGCACTGGGGAACTGGCTAAATAATCAGATCCATTGTAGCAGGTGAAAAACAAATGTAAATGGCTTAAAGGCAAACGGAGAAGTCGGCCATAAGTGGACCTCGGATGCAGCCTGTCTGTTAAATTATGTATACGATGCATTTTACACATTAAACTCATGAGTGTTTGTACGTGGATGGCACATTTTTGCTTGTGACAGACACAATGCGATGCCCACGGTGATGGCTGCGTTCTCTCCCATCAGTATAAGTGGCACTTCCATATTTTTCTCAAACGACAGTCCACCTCTTTTTTTTTAATAATGATATTTGCTGTTGTATAAATGTCACGCCTTGGGCTGTCAGAAGCACACTAAACTTAAACCAAATCAGGACGGTAAGGCCGTTAATGACGGCGACAGCGTCACAGATTCGAGCCCACCCTCCTTCAGTCGGTAAGTCCAGAATGTCCCGCAACCAATTAAAGGGGGGTCGGGGAGAGAAAAGGCGGCCATTCAAGCGGAAGATTAACATAAACTAACCGGTAGTGAACAACAGCCGTCATACTCTTCACGTAAGCCGAAGTCATTTTATAGACATTGTAGGCGCCGCGAGACTCGATGAAAGTCTCAAATTTTATTTGCTCTGGCTGAACCCTGACAGTGCGAAACTAAAGGTTGGAAAAGAAAAAAACAAAATGCGCTTACGGAATTATTTTAACTCCGTTTTGTAAATGTTTTGGTAAACAAACTATACCGCAGTAGAAAATCTATTGTCAGTTCGCGCTGCTTGCTCCGTCTGTTTTATTATTATTTTAAATTTCGTCCTGGATCTGCGCCACTGCCAGCCGTCCTGTGACGTGTCCGCTAGAGAAGCGAGCTGCTGCTTACCGCCAATTCGTCTGCGCGTCCCGCGTCAAACACTACACTGAGCGCGAAAGAGCGCAGCCAGGAACGTCCACTTCTTGTTCTTGAGTAGTTCAACAAAGAAGTCCGTCGTTTTGTTATTTTCACATTCGTTCATTCATTTCGCCATAATGTCTCGTTTGGAGTAAACCTGTGGATTTGGCGAAGTTTAATCACTTTATAAAAGCATAGTTTGACGACTTTTTTAGTGTATCCTAGCGGGCATTTCGCGAATGTTGTTTCGTGCTACTGGGAGGAATGAATGTCGAGCGGATGAGTAAGCATGTACGTTACGTCCTGCTTCCATTTGCTAAAAATGATTAATAGATAGATACTTTACTAATCCCAAGGGGAAATTCACATACTCCAGCATGTTGGGGCTGTGACTTCTCAGATAATAAGACTGTGGACAGTCCAGGTTCAAAAGTAGTTTTATTTATTTATTTATTTTGGCTTGTTTTACTAGTTCACATACTAAATTTTCCCCTTATGTGAATTTCCCCTTGGGATTAATAAAGTATCTATCTATCTACTCCAGCAGCAGCATACTGATAAAGAACAATATTTAAATTAAAGAGTGATAAAAAAGCAGGTATAACAGACAGACAATAACTTTGTATAATGGTAACGTTTACCACCGAATTGAAGAGTTGCATAGTGTAGGGGAGGAACGATCTCCTCAGTCTGTCAGTGGAGCAGGACGGTGACAGCAGTCTGTCGCTGAAGCTGCTCCTCTGTCTGGAGATGACACTGTTTAGTGGATGCAGTGGATTCTCCATGATTGACAGGAGCTTGCTCAGCGCCCATCGCTCTGTCACAGATGTCAAACTGTCCGGCTCCATGCCAACAATAGAGCCTTCCTTCCTCACCAGTTTGTCCAGGCGTGAGGCGTCCCTCTTCTTTATGCTGCCTCCCCAGCACACCACCGCGTAGAAGAGGGCACTCGCCACAACCGTCTGATAGAACATCTGCAGCATCTTATTGCAGATGTTGAAGGACGCCAGCCTTCTAAGGAAGTATAGTCGGCTCTGTCTGTTTCTTACACAGGGCATCAGTATTGGCAGTCCAGTCCAATTTATCATCTAGCTGCACTCCCAGGTATTTATAGGTCTGCACCCTCTGCACACAGTCACCTCTGATAATCACGGGGTCCATGAGGGGCCTGGTCCTCCTAAAATCCACCACCAGCTCCTTGGTTTTGCTTGTGTTCAGTTGGTGGTTTGAGTCGCACCATATAACAAAGTCCTTGATTAGGTTCCTATACTCCTCCACCTGCCCACTCCTGATGCAGCCCACTATAGCAGTGTTGTCAGCGAACTTTTGCACGTGGCAGGACTCCAAGTTATATTGGAAGTCCGATGTATATAGGCTGAACAGGACTGGAGAAAGTACAGTCCCCTGCGGCGCTCCTGTGTTGCTGACCACAATGTCAGACCTGCGGTTCCTGAGACGCACATACTGAGGTCTGTCTTTAAGATAGTCCACGATCCTTGCTACTAGTTATGAATCTACTCCAATCTCTGTCAGCTTGTCCCTAAGGAGCAGAGGTTGGATGGTGTTGATACAATAAGTAGAATAATAATAATAAGTAAAACTACCTTTCTTCAAAAATCTCAGAACATGTTTGTTATAACGTAATAAATAGATACTTTATTAATCCCAAGGGGAAATTCACATACTCCAGCAGCAGCATACTGATACAAAAAACAATATTAAAGATTGATAATAATGCCCACATAAAATAAAGTGATAGGAGTGATCAATAAAAAAGAGAAAAATAAAAGTAGAAAAATAAAGTCATACACGGAGCTGCTGAAAAGGCTGCCACCCTAATTCATTTAGGGCCATGGAGGAGGAAAAAAAAGTGTTGAGAAAAAAGTCGACTTTATTCTTGCTGTTTATGTCGAAATTAAAGTCGACATTTCCACCTTAAACCCTTGTTTTTTTTTCTCTCTCTCTAGTTTAGCTTTGTCATGTCGTAGACTTCATCTTAAAAAAGTTAGACCTCTTATATCATTAAAAGATGCTGAAAAATTAGTTCACGCTTTTGTTTTCAGTTGACTAGATTACTGTAACGCACTCCTCAGGACTACCCAAAAAAAGGCATAAATCGTTTGCAACTGGTGCAGAATGCAGCTGCTAGAATCCTAACTAGGAAAAGAAAATTCGAGCACATTTCTCCAGTTTTGATGTCACTACACTGGTTACCTGTGTCATTTAGAATTGACTTTAAAATACTGCTTATGGTTTACAAAGCCTTAAATAATCTCGGTCCATATTATATATCGGAATGTCTGACACCTTATATTCCAAATTGTAACCTTCAATCCTCAAATGAGTGTCTGCTTAGAATTCCAAACTTAAAAGAAGTGGAGAGGCGGCCTTCTGCTGTTATGCACCTAAAATCTGGAATAGCTTGCCAAGAGGAATTCGCCAGGCAAATACAGTGGCGCACTTTTAAAAAACTGCTAAAAACACATTAAAATGGCTTTCTCATAACTTCAATTTAGTTTAATCCTGATGCTCTGTATATTCAATTAATTGTCATAACTATTCATGGTGGCTCTAAAATCCGTACTAACCCCTACTCTCTCTTCTGTTTTTTTTCCCGGTTTTCTGTGGTGGCGACCTGCGCCACCACCACCTAATCAAAGCACTATGATGTTCCTACATTGATGGATTAAAAGCCAGAAGTCTGTATGACCATCATCATCAGGTCCTTCCATGAGATCCCTAAATACAAAGAGGACTGTTCATTTATGTTAGGTAGAATACCCAGAGGGGGCTGGGTGGTCTCATGGCCTGGAACCTTGCAGATTTTTTTTTTCTCCAGCCATCTGGAGTTTTTTTGTTTTTTCTGTCCTCCTTGGCCATCGGACCTTACTCTTATTCTATGTTAATTAGTGTTGTCTTATTTTAATTCTTACTTTGTCTTTTTTTCCTCTTTTTCTTCATCATGTAAAGCACTTTGAGCTACATTATTTGTATGAAAATGTGCTATATAAATAAATGTTGTTGTTGTTAAAATGTTTAAATTACTAGGTTTTCTCAAACCCCGTAATAACTAATGTAGCAAATTAAATGCTTCATATTAAGTGTTCCCAATGCGGTCCAGCTGCAGTCAGGACAGGTTTAGGCCTCGGACAAATTCAGCGACGTGAGACATTCTGCGGGCCTCTTGTTCACTGTATCTTTTTTGACTCCACCTACTTTCTCGTCCCCAGGCCCCTAGCCCCAACCCCAAAAACACTGTGTTTGCGGTACACTTTTGTGCTAAATGCACTTTTATAGTAATGGTGGCAAACTGAACGTGTGTGCAAAAAAAAAAAAATTATATAAATAAAAAATGCTTCACTAAAATAATCTGTCGTGCTAATGTAATAGACCTCGCAGCTATTTTATACCTCTTCGTGCTTCTGAGGGCAAGTGTGTCATTTCTCTGGAGCATAAACTCCAGTACAATTAATGCATCGTAAATATAAATATTAAAATTTTGTACACCAGTAATAATACAGTACAGTACTAATGATATTACACAGAGGACCACAAACGCAGTATTCTAAAGAGCTCCTAAACGTCAGGTGTGTAGCATTACATATTTTGACTGCCAAATTATATGATTCATTCAATTCAGAGTCTGTAAGAATATGTAGTGTTACTCGTAGCTGAGTGCAGCACATAATTTATTATTCTTCATCTTCTTCCTTAGCATTTCCCATTTTTATATGGGGTCAACCTTCTGATTACCAGTGTAGATCCTTAGCTACAGAGCCACTACTCTGTTGAGTGCAGCATATAACTTAACGTTTTAAACAGTGCAGGCTCATGAATGAGACATGGCAAATGCAGATATAAAACGTGTGCTATAAAATACAAAATGTTAAGATTTTTTTGTTCAGTTTGTTTCTAATATATGATGCCAAAACAACTGCTTCGGATGCAGAACTGAAAGACCTCAATAGTTCCTGCACTTAAATGTATATTCGGCATTTATTAAATGGAATTGAAATCGTCATGAGGGGTGTGTAACATAGGCGTCAGTTCACCAGCGAAATGGGAATGGCTCCAGAATGGGCGTCAATTTATGGACCTCATAGTGTCTGAAGTGCGTGGATCTGTCCGAGGCCTAAAACTGTCCTGACCACAGCTGGACACTTCAAGTGTTCCCTGACCCATGTTAATCTCAACATGATTTTTAAACTGAGAGAAGCCGCAGGCAGCGATCACCACACAGAATATATTCACTTCACGATATTATTGCTTTCTGAACATTTAGAATGCTAAGGTAAATGCTTGTCCAGATTTGGTAGGATTAGGACATTTTTTCATCGTGTCGAGTATTACCATGTTATACTGAAGCGTATTAGGGCAATGTAGAAGTGGGGGAAAAATAGACACAGTGAAGAAAAAAGTGTATATCGAGAATAAAGTCAACATGCCAACTTTATTCTCGACATTTCTACTTTAATCTCAATGCTTATGTCGAGAATAAAGTCGGCATGTTGACTTCATTCTCCTAGCTTATTTTGTCATTAAAGTAGAACGTTGTAAACTTAATCTTAAAATAATGTTTAATTTACTAGATTTTCTCAAACCCCGTCATAACTAATGTAGCACATTAAATGCTTCGTATTAAGTGTTCCCCGACTCACATTAATCTCATTGTGCTTCTTAAACTGACTTCCTCTTGTACTGAGAGGAGCCGCATTCAGTGATCACCACACAGAATACATTCACTTCACGATATTACTGCTCTCTGAATATTTCGAATGCTAAGATAAAAACTTTATCATTTTCATGATGAAATGCATTAAATCATGTATTAAACGTGCAGGTACAACAGCTGGAGTTCTTGAAGGGACAATAAACTGTCCTTTCAAGGACTTCTATACGGCTGGTAGTGTCAGTCCTGTCACATTATATTTTGTATACTATATGACCTAATGACATAACATTACATTATTTTTTTTCTCGTTAAAACTTGAAAAGGGTTCAGTTCAAACTCTTTGGTTATCACATTATCAACAAGCTTTCTGTAGAATGCTCATGTATGCATTTTACAAACATTAAGTGGCTAATTAACTAAAACTAATGCAGATATACAAAAAATTAGGAAAATTAAGTGCAAGTACTGGAGTTCTGAGATGCCAACAGAAAATACATTTGTGATTTGGTTTAATTTATGCATGCAAATACTTTCCATAATGTGTGATCATGATAATAAGGTAGTCTTGCATTAACTGTTAAGAAAAATTGAGCACAACAGTTCTTACACAAATAGGAGAAACGTTTAAGTATTTAATAAGGTTATAAATAGGCTACAATAAGTATTGTTGTAAATATTTGTATCCATATATATTGAAATGCCATGTATTTTCAAGGTTAGAAAGAAATGGAAATGTTTTGTACAAAACAGGATATTTCTTAATTAATTTTTTTTAATTGTACAACATCAATTTCTGCAGAAAGACTTTGAAAATTGGATGTTTTGGCCTTGATCACTTAATTTCAGTAATGTGACTTTCATTAGTAGCCTGTATTGTACGGCCTGGTTTGATAACCTCTGTTGAGGTAGTTATCAGTCAGTGTAGATATACATTTTGTTCGGTTTGTCTTCATGTTCACAAAGATGTTTTAGTATTAAAGTCTAGTTAGGCTTGCTTTTTTGTGATTGGGAAACCAGAGAAATTAGGAAGAATAGCTCTTTTGAATACTTGTTTTGTTTTTTACTGTATAGTCTGCCCAGTACACTTTTCCAAGGTTTTGTGTCTTGAAAGGCTTAAGCAATAAGTTTATTTCTTGATTAGTTCTTATTTTATTTTGCACAGTAGAGATATTATACTTACAGAAAAAAACACAGTAGAACTACCCACTGTTAACCTATGAAACTGGGTCAACAGAAGTAAGATTGATTCACTTTTAAAAGTATGTACACATAGATTATATTGCTATATATACCCTTACTATGATATATTTTAAATTGTCATGATATAAAAGTTTTGGCCATACCCTTACATATAATATTTGAAAGAATATGTGCACAACAGCTGTTATGACCTCCAGTTCCCAGCTGCAGATCCAACTCTGCTTGTGTTTCATTACCTCGTATTGAGGATCTGCTCTACATGTCAGGAACATCTATAAATGTATTAAAAAGAACAATGTACAAGTTGAAGTATCCTCTCTCAAGGTATATTTGAAAGAATAAAATAATCTGTAGTTAAGGCCTCACAAAGTGTGTCTGTACATTGAGATAGATGTTCACCAATACTTTCTGTATTGTGTTTTTAGCGATTTCCAAAATGTATACATTTTGTCAAATGGCACAGATTTTTATTTATAAATGTGCATTATTTGAGATACCTCACTGAAATCCGAGCTTTCTCAACTAGTCTCCTTGATACATTAATTTGCTACATTTCAACAAAATCAGTCCCTTAAGAGCCAGGTTGCTTCCTGAAGATGGACTGTCAGAATAATACACAGACATTTTATGTGAACACACCTAAACATTCTATTCTGGTCACTTTTAATGAATCTGATATTTTGAAATAACTTCCCGTGAAATTTAAGATAGCCCAAAATATTTTTTGAGATCTTATAAAATTGTATGTATTTTCATATATCTGAAATGCAGTTCAAGGTATCTCAAAGTGACCTTCTGTAAATTTTCCTCTTTTGTGTAAGACCTCCTCTCATTTTAAGCTATCTTGAAAATGCATTTGGGAAATTTTTCAGTTGCATTTTATCTCCCAATGAATGGGGAAAATCTCTTAAAATGCTTTTCAGATAGTTCATAGTATATTTTATATATCTCAAAATGGTCAGGTTGTGTTACCAAGATATCATAAAATTTAATCAGGAACTTATAAAATGTATTTCTGATGTCCTTTATGTTGACTCTGCTTTGAGACATGTAAAACACAGTATATTTCTAAGTATCTCTAATTTCCTGACATCTTTAAGAGTTTTCTCCTCCATTTGAGATATCTTAAAATGTATGTTAAGATATGTGAATATAATTTTGTAATATGTGTAATACCCATTTTGATAAGCGGTGAGATTTACCTTTTGGAATATGTCCTGGTGTAGGTCCTTTTACATTAAAAAAAAAAAACACACTTGGATGCAGCTAAGAGCAGAAATTGCTTCCACGCCCAAATTTACTTGTTTTTATGGTAGTTCATTGTCCTATAATTTGGTGACGTTAATTGCAGATTTGGACTGTAGAGCTATAGGCTACGTTAACTTGTGAAATGTGTATCTCACCATCACTTTTTAATGTACTAAACAGTTTGTCCAGTAGAGGGCATATGAAAATCATAAATAGACTTGTACTACTCTGCAGTAAATGTAACTAAAATCTAAGCACACTTTTTATTGCTTGACACATCTCACCTTCTCTTCATTTTTCAATTCAGTGTTTTATTTTTGTCTTTATTTATGGTGTGTTCATTTCACAGAGTACAAAGACAGATATTCCACTGAAACAAGCAGTAATGGATATTTGAGACAATTATGCATATAATCCAAAGGAAAAGAGACTGGGTTTAAAAAAAAAAAAAGCCATTTTTTTTTTTTGTTATGATTGAAATCAGAAACTCTAACACTAATCTTACGTAGCCATTGTTTTGTTTTTTGTCAGTAAACATGCAGTACAGGTTGTGTCACAAACTTGAAAAATTCACACTGAATACAAAAAAAATTCTTTAGTCTGGGGAAAACTTTCATCATTGTTAGAGGATTGCATAATGTCTGAATCGCTGAAAAGCCTTAAACAGTATTTATATATTGAGGTAATTGTGGAAGCCAAGTTTTACCTGTGATTAAGCTGCATGAGGGCTTTAATCACATGGAATGTTTTACTTGTGGAAATGTAAGGGATTTGTTATAGTTTTATATAGTTTAATTTTATATAGCTATTCACACAACACTGTGATTACCAGTTACTGGCATAGAACTGCTAGAAGAGTTTTATGTCCGGACAGCATGACTAGCAACATTATTTTTGATTTCTTCAAACTGTGTTGTCAAGCTCATAGGACTTGATATTACAATCCCAATATACGGCACTGTCTTGAATGGTAATGAGGTAATTGCTTCATTGGGGTCATCAGGTGGGCCCCCTGCTTCATCTGTGTTTTGTTGATATGCCTGTGACACCTTCATAGGGCTCAACAGCGGCACCTAGCAACCCAGGTGCACTCCCCCTCCACTTTTACCCCTTATTCCAGTTGGGATCCTTTCTCTTCAGCCAAATCCATTTGCTGCTTTGTTGGGCAGGTTCTGATAGCGACTTGATGACTTATCGGAAAGCCTGCGCTCATACTCCAATCCCCTTCAGAAGCCTGATTGTTGACGTGGCTTCAAACCCCCTACAGTACACCGAATTTCTACCAGGAGCACCTGGGTAAACCAGCTATGTTGTTCTGCCTCGGCTGCTATGTATACCTAAGAATATTGCATTCATATGCATTATCAGCTGCTGCCTCCCATAGCCTGGTTAACTCCACAATGAACAAGAACTTATGCAAGGTTGACCACAAGACCAGGTCTGGCCTAAGACCGGATGTAATAACTTGTGGTGGAAAAATGAGATTCTGATTTAGATCAACCTTCATCTTCCATTCCCAGAAGGGTCACTTTCTTTCTTGTAGACATTTTCACTGTAGGTTTTCCTGCTCTTATGAATCCGGTGATCAGAGGAGGGAGGGAGTGCATTGGTGGTAGATCTGCTTTCTTCCAGGGTAATCACCAGTTGTTGTAGAATCCTGGTTGTGCATCCAGGTATAGTAGCCTTACGTCAGGTTGGTTTTGCAGCCAGTGAGGATGTGCTGTAATGTTGCTGGGGTTTGGCAGAGATAACATGATGGATCTTCTCCAACCCATTGATGTAGATTCATGGGTGTGGGAAGAACATCATTGGTGGCACTGATGATGAAACTAATTTGGCTTCATTCTATCTCCCACAGATCCTTCCAAAAGAGCTTCCAATGCTCCAGATTTTCCCAGCTAGTCCACTGGCCCAGTTTGGTCTGTGAGACTGCCCTTGCATGTCTCTCTGCCTCCTCTTTCTGCCAGACCTTGCCAGCCACCAACTTTCTTCTCTTGATAGATGTTGCTGTATGCCATTTTAGTTGACTTGTCCCTAACCCAAAGCTACCTCTTCCTTTTTACACCTGTCCAACTCTGCCTGAGAGCAGATATTGCTAACTGTACAGAGTCTGCTTATTCCCTGTTGCCTGTCTAGGAGCAGCTGTGTGTATTGTAGAATCTTGAGACTCCATCAGAGTCATGTCCAACCACTTTGCTGCATCCGTCGTACTCCGTGAGGCTTGAGATGGGCAGCTCCAGCATACCATGTCTATACAAGCTGATGCTACAATGTCACTGCAGTAGACCTAGCCACTTCTTAATGAATGAATTGATTGTCTTGTCCAGCTTCTCAATTTTGGAGATGTGGCTTCTAATGGTCTATGTGGTCTCCATCAGACTGGGGGACATTCCGAACTGCAGATCAATTTGCCAGGAAGCAAGGTTTTGTCTATACTAGTATCTCCTTTGATGATTTTTTTTTCCTTTAGTTGGTTACTGTGGTCTGAGTCTTTGATAATTGTGCTGTACCTCTGCCTCTAGGCTCTTGACTGGAATCTCTGACACTGTTTTTCTCTGGCGATGGATATGCTCCTTGATTTGCCTGTTTTTAACTTCATCCTCTCCCATGTTATTTTTTGCAGCGGTTGAGGTCAGGGTGGTGATGTAGGCATGAATGGGAGGTAATTGTTGTGCAGAACGCAGACACTATCCTCCTACAATCCATTTTGATGCCTGGATGATCACTTCCATTGCCATGGTGAAAGGTAGTGGGGAAATGATGCATTCTGCCATTATTCCAAGTTTCAGTCATTGCCATGATGTTGTAAACTCTATGGTTGTAATACAGAATTGCAAATCTTGGAAGTAGTTCCTGACCAAGTTTGTAATGGTCTTTGGCATATGAAAGGTTGATGGCTGTCCAGAGGAGAGAACGTAGGACTGATCCAAAAGTTTTGGGTAGATTCAGGAATAAGACATGTAGATCTCTTTCTTCCCTTCTTGCAGATTGGTATTGATGCCATATCATGTCTTTGTGTTCTAAACACCCAGGGAAGCCTGGTATGCCAGCTTTCTATACCGCTGTGCTGATCAAATTGTTCTGTTTCGGATAGGTCGTTATCCTTTGAGGAACAATGCTCAAGAATATCTTCCTTTCAACATTCAAGAGACTTGTCAGCATTGGTTGATGTTCAAGGCATCCTTTACCTTGGAGATTACTACTCCCCTTGCTCTTCACCAATTGTTTGGGAAGGTTTGCCTCTTCCATGCCACCTTCATTAACCTCCCCAGGACCTGTAGGGCATTTGGTGCATTTTTGTATAGTTGGTAAGGAACTCCATTTGGTCCTGGAGCTGAAGCTGCTCATGTTTCCTCACCACTTTTTCAACCTTTCTCCACTTAACGGGACTGTCATCCAACTGGTGTTCTGGTTGAGGAATGGGTGGATCTGGAGTTATCCCATTCTGCTCAAATAATCGGTTGTCCGTGTGCATTGTTTTCAAATGGTCCTTTATCTCCTTCTTTGGCACCTTATGTGACCAGCTCTTTTCCCTTGCAAAGAGAGTAATGTAACTCTTCACATTGCTAATGACAGTAGAGTGTTAGATTAACTTAATCAAAGCTAATTTTATATAACATCTTCTACAGTGACCACCAACACATTTTTTTTTTATTAAGCTAACAAAATACTGAACAACTCTGATAATATTGAAATAAAACATACATGTCAAAGCCATATTGATTTTCCTGGGAAGAGCCTGGAAACATCCTGGCAACATGTCAGAATATAAATGAATGACCTGAATGTACTATACAGAGGAAGTGTTGAACAGTCAAAGCTGACAGACAGTAACACAGAGTACATCAATATAGCCATGATAAAATGTGCAGTGATAAAAGAAATAAGTACAGGAAAGACAAATCTAAATCGAAACTGAAACTGGTTTTCAGCTGTGATTGAAAAATTAAAGTCTTGCTCTGCTTCAAAGATAGACTTTGGGAGATGTTGCCAACATAAATGTTAACAACTATTCACTGAGAATCCTGCAAAGGAATTTCAGAAGAGATGTCTAATGCCTCGCTGGCTAGCAGCAGTTTTTTTGATTTGTTGTGCTCTGTGAATACATTGTGAAGATAGGGTATTGAGAAGGAAATTGCATTAAATTGCTCAGGATTCAGTGAAGGCATTACAAAATATTACACATCTGTGAAGAAATGGCAGGGCCATACTCTGGAAATGTTTCTTGGTTAATAAAATGAGTTTTACTGAAACCTCACTAGTACTCATTTTAACTCGGGCAGCAAATGATACTCTCTAGAAGTCACCAATATGACAAGAATCAATAGCAGAGTCCACCTTTTTGACCATTAAGCGCAGGGAAGGCATTTATTTTCGATATTTTCATATTTCGCACATTCCTAATACTCATGGAGAGAATAGAGCTGTATGGAGTAAATACAGAATAAAAAGCATTTCTTTTTAACACAAATACAAACACAGATTAGATAAACACAGCGATTTGAAATGTGGAGAAAAATGAGTCCAAAATATACTCCGGTGGTACTGATACTGGCTGTAGTGTTATCGTTCTGCTTCCTGAAATCAAAACAACCTCACCGTGAAAAGTCCTGGCAATGGCTGGTATGAGTCCGAACCCCGGGGTTTCTTGGCTCTGGCTGTCGTGATGTTCAATCGGATGTTGAAAAAAGCAAGCAGTGGAATGATACAATAAACAGCAGTGAGTTTGTAAATGATCGGGTAAATTGTCTCCTTTCTCCTCCTCTCTCTTTCTCTTGCCTTTCACTCCCCTCGTTTAAATGTAAAATGTCCCGGATGTAACTGGTGGATCCAACAGGTGATTTTCTTCTCAGGGCTGCGGTCTCTCTCCATCATCCTCCCCACCTCTTCACTTGGGACAACATTTACTGACTCACATATAACGGACTGTAAACTGGACGATGAAAGCAAAATGCACTCGGCACAGACGAAAACAACTACTTTTGTATTTTGGAATGATTGTGTTGATCATTGTGATGGCAAGCTATCCCAGAACCACCCAAGAACATGTGATGTGCCATATCATAAAAGTGATATTTAAAGGCTGGTGGGTGCATTCTTGAAGAATCCAATATTTAGTTTTTCCTGGTTATGAGCTAGTTTTTGGTATTGAGGTCTTTGGTGTTTGATTAGCATTTAAAACTTGATGAAAGATCGATTAGAGTTTTGGTAAAGACATTGAGTTTAATTTATGAGTACATTTCAACTGCTGATCATCTTCAACAGTAATTCTCACTGTCTAACTGAGTGAGTTCCCTGGCCATCTGACCATAGCATGTATTATTGAACTAAACTATGACTTTTGCCCTTTGTAACTATTAAGAGACTTAAAAACTGGCTTGGATCAACAATTCTGCTTAATTCCATTTCATTAGGAACTCTCTTGTTTTTTATGTATTTATAGTAAGGTCCATAAGTGTTTGGAACAGTGATAATTTTTATAATTTTGGCTCTGTACGCCACCACAGTGGATTTGAAGCAATCAAGATATGACTGAAGTGTAGACTTTCAACTTTTAATTTTAAGGGGTTTACCAAAAAAATTGTATGAGCCATTTTAGAATGACATTTTATACATGGTCCCCATATTTTCCGGGGCTCATACTCATGAACCTGACTGCATTTGTCTTTGTATATTTTCTTTAGTGTTTGCAAAGCACTTTTAAGTACACCTTTTATATTAAAGTGTGCTATATGAATACACGTTGTTGCAGTCGTATGGACTGTGGCTGCTAGCTTGCTTTCTTCTGGCTGCACTTTACCATGTCCTTCCCATTTCCTTTTGTTTCCATTCAAACATTCAACTACTTTTTGCCTTCCACTTTTGTTCATTAGATTTGTATTGTGCATGGCATACTTACAGTATAAAGAATTAAGAAATTCTGTACAATCAATGGCTTCATTCAATTTCCCATATTTACTTGCTGCCTAGAAAAGAAACCTCAAATGGTTTGCTTGAGCTATATTGGGAAAAGCATAGCCTAGGGCAGGGGTGTACAGTGTCGGTCCTGAAGAGCCGCAGTGGCTGCAGGTTTTTGTTCCAACCCAGTTTCTTAATGAGAAGTCAATTACAGCTGATGAAGTTCTTATTGCTTAAGTGACATTGTAATGCTTCATTTTAGTGGTGTCACTTGCTAAGGTTCCCCACCCTTAATTACTTATTTCAATCTTAAACAGCTGCATTCACTGTTTTATTGGCTCCTTTTTATCAATAAGATGTAAATGATAAAGCAGTCAGCAGTTCACCATCTAGCTTGTTCATCACACACTGTTGGATTTAATAAAACAATTAATAGAAAATGTGACAGACTGAAAATTATCCATTTTAGGATTCAAATCATTTTGATGATATCCTTGGAAAGGAAAAAATCTACGATATAAGAACCTTACTTTGCAGATTAATAGACCATAAAATTAAATAAGGTCTGAGATTGGAAAGGATTGGTTTCTAATTAAGCAATTAGGTTAGAATGAAAACCTGTAGCCACTGCGGCTCTCCAGGACCGACACTGCTCAACCCTGGCCTAGGGTAACATAAAGACACCACATTTGTATAAGGATCATAGTGGTTCTCTTTAGGACGGAAAAGTGTGTGTTTAGCATGGGCTGGTAATTTACCTTAATCCATCCATGGTGATCCTCCCTTGTACAACTGAGGACACATGCACCTTTCCCCCCTCCCAATGTCATTTATCTTTAGGAGGTAATGTTCATATCAGAGATCCAGGCTAGTTCCTTGACTAGCTTAAAGTTTTGACAAGAATATCGTTTCATGAAAACCTTGGAGTGTATAGTACTAGCTATTTTATTCACACTTTTGATTCATTCCCATAATCAAGGAACTTGTTGTCATTTATGTTTTGTTGAAAATCAAATGTCTCATTAAACAGAACAACCACCTCATGCATATAAGTGCCAAGTTAGGTGGTTTCTTTGGTAGATTTTTAATTAAAAAGATCATGTGAAATATCTGTCACTTGTGTGTCATTATGGATAATAGACAATTTCTATCATAAATCTGTTTGTCTTCAAATTAATTTTTCTACTTTTTTTTTGGCTATGTGAAGAACAATATGCAGACTAGAACTGTCGTGTGTGCCATTATTTGAAATCGCAGCTCTCTTTGGAAAATTTCTATATTCAGTTTGCTGTAACTTGCATGACTACTATTTTTTTTTTTTACTGCTATATTTATTTTGAGTGTTAAATATGTGTAATGTTTTGAAATTGCCAAAATGTTGAACACCGTAATCTGTTTTGATGTTCTCCTCTGAATTGCTGCATCATTTTCAGAATCAATTCTTTGCTTTGCTATATCTATTTGAATATTCCAAAGAAAATGTTGGGATAATCGTGGCCTACAAATTAGGTAATATTAGGTCTTCATATAGAAATTGGTTCTTCCTGATCAGGGAAATATTTAGAGCAATATTATCTGATTTGTACTGGGGATTTTTCCAGGGAATGCACATCTATTTTAATTGCTTCATACCATGGAAAATTGTCTCTTCTCTGGTACCTAGCCTGACACACTGGAGTCCACTGTTGAACACTGATATTACAGAAACGTCACTAACCGGTGCTGAAAATGACATCCTGATATCTCCTAATGAAGGAATTTCCTCGATAATTATGCTGTTAGAATGGTCAATGTTATCAACTGCTGCACTCAAATCTATTTTACTACATAGGCTAGAAAACTACCATGGGCTCACAGACACTGAGCTTACCTGATCCTTATTTTGTAAAATCAATACCAGTACATACAGAAATGTGCTGACAGCAGTCCATACCTTTAGACCGAGCATTTCGTTTCATGATGACGAAGTACACCCTCTGAAAATCTTTTGTTTATCTGGGGCTTCATCTCTAAACTTTTCTTACTCTTTCATTACATGCGTTATGCTCATGTTGTGATTGCTCTCTCGCATAGTACCCTCAGACACAAAAGAACTGTAGGCTGGTCGCACAAACGTGCCATTTCTGCTGACGGCACAGCTGTTCTATGCAAACACGCAGCACAAACACTGCACAGTAAACACACTCCCCTTGAATTAAATATACACAGGCTGGTGTCCTGGCCATCGCAAAAGTACCTTTACCAAACGTTAAATGAAAGTAATAGATAACCGAATCTCTAGTGTCTTTAGGAAATGAGAAAATATTGTAGGAAATGCCGAATAAAAAGCAGGAAGAAATACTTGAGGTTTTCAGACATGAATGAAATGCGTGATCACTTTGTTTTCTCACTAAATAGATATGTGGAATTTTTCCTGCCAACACTTACGAGACACTTCCACTCGTACATCCACAGAAGGTTGACTTCAGCTTAAAATCCATAAAATGGAGATTTTGAAAAGTAAACATTTCATTTGCGTTAGATTACATCCAAGATGTTTTGTGCATGGTCTACAGAGAAGCCAATGTCAGTGAACGATTTATGCCAGAAGAGCTTTCTATTGAGATTTATTCTTTTCTTCATGCATTTCACATTGAATGACGAGTATGTAATGCAATGGATTACAAAAAACGTTACCTCCTCGTTGCTGTCTGAAATTTGCATTAAGACAAGTGCTTTCTGCACACACCGACCTCTCGAGAAATGCATATTAGTCCAAGAGCCGGCTTGAGCAAATTGCAATCAGTGCTATATATGTAATTTAGGTTTCAGCGAATGTCGTTCGAAAGATACGCACATTCATAGAGCTATTATTTTTGGCGCTTTTATCGGTGAGCTCCAGTGGCGCAACCGGTTAGCGCGCGGTACTTATACGACAGTGTCTGTGTGTAATGCCGAGGTTCAAGCCTCACCTGGAGCAGCTTGTTTCCAGGCAAGCATGTCTTCTGCTGTCTTGATTAATTCCTTTAGACCGAGCATTTCGTTTCATGATAATGAAGTACACCCTCTGAAGATCTTTTGTTAATCTGGGGCTTCATCTCTAAACTTTTCTTACTCTTTCATTACATGCGTTATGCTCATGTTGTGATTGCTCTCTCGCATAGTACCCTCAGACACAAAAGAACCGTCGGCTGGTCGCACAAACGTGCCATTTCTGCGGACGGCACAGCTGTTCTATGCAAACACGCAGCACAAACACTGCACAGTACACCCGAAGTTGCGGATTCTGAAGGCACATCGCAAGTCGAGGTAAACGTAGCAAGACGCACGAGCTATTGTCTGAAGGAGACGAGGTTCGCTAAAGATGCGACTCTGGTGGGACTCGAACCCACAACCTTTGAATCACTCTTCAGTGAGGACTAGAAGTCCAACGCGCTATCCATTGCGCCACAGAGCCAGCAGTACGATCATCACCCTGCATTGCAGGATTGCAAAGAAAGACCCATTTTTCCTCCGCAGCCAAAAATGCAGAATATAATGAAAAGGATCACAAAGCTGGTTTGCCGATATTTCAATCAGTGACAATCTCCAGTGTATTTTAAGGAGACGGGCTTCAACAGAGATCTTCCTTCAGACTTCGGTATATCAAGAGAAACAGAGCAAGAAAACGACAGCTTTCTACGAGGAGAAAATTAAATGTCATTTTTATACTTGAATTTGAGCTTGTGTTCTGAGTGTAAATGACATAACCAGCGAGAGAACATTCCAGAAACTCCTAGTATTTTCTTTCCATATAAAAAAATAAAGGCTAAAACTAAAAAACGAATTCCATCCAGAGTGTGAGCTGCAGAAAAAACGATAACGGTTAGGAACTTGGGCTCTGAATAAATGTAAGAAAAACCAGTATTCCGAATGAATTAAAGCAACCGGCGGCTTCCAATTTTCAGCACATCCAGACAAAACACACTCCCCTTGAATTAAATATACACAGGCTGGTGTCCTGGCCATCGCAAAAGTACCTTTACCAAACATGTTAATTGAAAGTAATAGATAATCGAATCTCTAGTGTCTTTAGGAAATGAGAAAATATTGTAGGAAATGCCGAATAAAAAGCAGGAAGAAATACTTGAGGTTTTCAGACATGAATGAAATGCGTGATCACTTTGTTTTCTCACTAAATAGATATGTGGAATTTTTCCTGCCAACACTTACGAGACACTTCCACTCGTACATCCACAGAAGGTTGACTTCAGCTTAAAATCCATAAAATGGAGATTTTGAAAAGTAAACATTTCATTTGCGTTAGATTACATCCAAGATGTTTTGTGCATGGTCTACAGAGAAGGCAATGTCAGTGAACGATTTATGCCAGAAGAGCTTTCTATTGAGATTTATTCTTTTCTTCATGCATTTCACATTGAATGACGAGTGTGTAATGCAATGGATTACAAAAAACGTTACCTCCTCGTTGCTGTCTGAAATTTGCATTAAGACAAGTGCTTTCTGCACACACCGACCTCTCGAGAAATGCATATTAGTCCAAGAGCCGGCTTGAGCAAATTCCAATCAGTGCTATATATGTAATTTGGGTTTCAGCGAATGTCGTTCGAAAGATACGCACATTCATAGAGCTATTATTTTTGGCGCTTTTATCCAATACTATCCACTTGCAGAGCCACAGCACCATACGTCACCGCAGTTTCAGACCCGCAGTTGTAGACCCGGAAGTGACGTTTCAGGACTGACTTCGTAACATTACTTTCGGAAGGTTTCGGCCGGTCTCGGCAAGTAAGTCTTCTCCAAGTCAGAACTGACGTCACCGCAGTTTGAGGACGGAGAATCGGAAGATAACTTTTGGAAGGTTTCGGCATGTTTCGGCAAAGCCCGGAAAGTAATGTCGGGTCAAGGACCCGTTCAGAAATTAAAAGATAAAACTGAGAAGGAAAAACAGTACAACAAACTAAATAATACACATCCTTGTGAAGTTCGGAGGGTTTCTGCCATCACCTCGTGTCATACATCAAACTAAACAATACCGATCGTTTCTGTGAAATACACTATTAACATTTACGTTGTGTTCGGGTGTGTAGGAACCATTTAACATATCGACAAAATTAAAATCGTTAAGATTTGTGTTACTTGAAAATAGTTTTTCGTTTACATTCATGAAACGAAATATACAATATAATTACAATGTTTGCACCACGTTAGATTTTAGTAAAACATTAATAATAAAAGTGATTACATTTTTTAAAATGTACTATCCATGCGTGCAATATTGTTCTAAACCAATTTAGAATAAACATTTTAGCCAATCTAATATTTTTAAACATGTATGTGAAGATAACGACAATCCATATTCTATATTATGCTATATATTAATTGCCTTACATAGAACTGCTCTAGTTTTTGTCACTTATTATTATAAGCCACCAAAAAAATACTATTAATAACCCTAATTTATTTATATAGCACCCTTCCTATGCCAAAAATTCAGAAAGAACATCAAGACCTATATAACATTGGCTACAAATATTTCCACTAAATAAAAATAAATACAGGATATACAAAACATTCAAATAGAATAAAAGACAATAATCCAGACTAAAATACAACATATAATACTACAACAAATTTTTGAACAAATAACATAATTTGTGATAATGCAAACCCCGAGTCCCTGGACAGATAGAGGGGGTAAACTGAAAGAAGGGGCAGAATGTCAGGTCTGTTTAATGTCTTCTTAATCAAATGAGTTAAAAACAAATGAATGGAGTCAGCTGATGTCATTAATTTTGGGAGGTCATTCCACAGTCAGGGCGCTATATACAAGTGAAGACCCTGCTGTCACCCACAGAGTGCAGGTTAGTGGGGGGTTCAGAATCGGAGGACCTTAGTGGGCAGGTCAGTAACAGAATTTGATATTCAATCCTGTAAGACATAGGGAGCAGTGAAGGTGCAGCAGGATAATAATAATAATTCATTACATTTATATAGCGCTTTTCCCAGTATGGCTGGGATGTGCTCCCTGTCGGTGGTCCGTGTCAGGACTCTTGCAGTTGAGTTTTGAATCAGCTGGAGCTGTGATATACGATTAGAAGTGGCACCTGCCAACAGTTACTTACAATAATCAATGCTGGATGTGATAACACCAGGGACAAGATTCTCACCATTAGAAAAGGACAGGAATGAGCAAACATAAGAAAGGTGACACAGGTGGAAGTTTAATATGGCTTACATGGGTGAAATAAAAAAGGAGGAATCAAAGTGACACCGAGATTCTTTGCAGTAAAAGAACGTCTGATGAGATCATCACCCAGAATGGCTGAAGAGGAGCTTGTTTTCTTAAGTTGCACTTTAGTGCCACTTTGCAGGAGTTCAGTTTTGTTGCAATTTCATTTTAAAGAGTTTTGCTCTGTTCAGGTTTTAATTTTACTTTAATTTCACTAAGGCAAGTTGTGAGCTGAGAAAGCTGTGATGAAGTGTCACTTTTAACACCGAAATAGATCTAAGCATCATCTGCATTAAAACGATAACCCAGTCCAAAGCTACAAATAACTTGCTCAAGGTGAAGCACAGAGATACAGAAGAGCAGAGGATGTCATTTCATTAACAAAGGGAAGTCAGATGGAGGAACTGCTGTGAGAAATTAAGGCGTGAGGGTTACCCTGGACATGACATAAGCTGCATGGCCACAACGCCATATGCAATAACTTTTACACAAACTGGGACAGGAGCTCCTCAAGATGAAGGTAACAATGCTTAGCACAATAAGGAAAAATAAGCCAGAGCTCCCATCTCAACTGCTGGCCACACAGAACAGGACAGTGAAGACCTTCATGTTTGTCTAAACAAATGACACATCCTTCGTGCACAATGTGACCTGCACAGGGATAGGAGATTCCATGGCCAGAAATGATAATGGACTATAATGCTACAAAAAGAGGAGTGGAGAATTTAGACAAAACATTACACTGGATGCTGGCCACAGGCAATTTTTTCAACATATTGAACATCTCCTAAAAAATACTTTTGTCATCTGGACAACCTTGAACCGAGACTGGAACAGGGAGAAGGAGACAGAGCCATCTTGGAGGAGCAGGGTAAACCATTGGTGACACCTCACATGCTACTGGGACGACATGTGCCAAAGACCCCAGCATGTACAGCCATTGTGTTAATTCAACAGTCCAATCCACAGAGGAACCAATGACGGCACCAGTAGTGTGTATGCATAGTGAGTGTGTTTGTGTGTCTCACTGTGTGAACTGTACAGGTATTACAGTATTGTGTAGAAAATGAAAATATTAAGTTCTGCTTGATAAACACACAGAATGTGATCTGAGAGTAAAGAGTAAACAAGTTATTTACATTGATTGTTAAAATAAAGTGACCATCTGATTTAAAAAAAAAAAAGTCCCTCAATAGTACATATGTAGAAAAAATGTCAACATAAATTGAGATTCAACACAATTACCTTTCATGCTTCTCAAAGAGAAATTAAAATACAATGTTTGTAAACTACTGTATTTGTGAAGGACTGAAGTGTGAGGCTATGTAAAACTATCATTGAGTGTACTTCAGTAATGTGTGTAGTGACGTATAAAACCACAATATTACATTATTGCACAGCAGCATCTTCATAATGTCCAAGACCTCAAATCTTTCACTGCTGTACAAAATTATGTTCTGTCCTCCAAGGAAACCCTCAAAAAAAAAAAACCACTACATTATTATTTCCAAAAGGAGACATTTTTACTAATTTTCGTGTTTGTTCTGTGATGAAATATTTTTAAAAATTATTTTAAAAGAGCCTTTAGATTGCACTAAGTGGGCTTTAAAAATACTAACATAAGTAAGAAGAACTAATATCAATATTTCAAAATGAGCAGCAGACCCAAAAAAAGACTTGCAGTTAAATTGTTTATTTTCAAAAACTATCCACCATCAAAGGAAAACAGAAAAATCAAAGTATTATAAACTGAAATCAATAGAGTATTAATGCACAATAAAATACAAGTAACAATCAATGTAGCAACAGACAATAATTATACTGATTCATTAAATATGCAGTTTACTTTGTTTCATTTTATCCCGACATTCCTGAGTGAAAAGTTCCATATCATCCCTAAACTGAAAAATAAATACAAAGGGTTCTTTTGCCAAAATTAAATCTTCAGTTTCGACTGCATCGATGATGTCCTGGAGAGCTCGGCTTTGGTCCTCCTCCTCCATCTCCAGAAAATGGGGCTCAGACACGGCACCTCTGAACAACCGTCTATGTTGGCGCAACCATTTTACTGCAGTGTGGAGGTCCTTTTTTATTAGTGGTTCCTTTAGATAAAAGACCACAAAGAGAATTAAACAAAACATGTATTTCTACATGCCCATTTAAATCATATTAGATATTAAGTGTATACCTCCTCACCTTTAGTGAACGCCTTTGTCCTGTACGAAATATTCACACGTTAGCCACAGAGAAAGAGATAACTTCCAACAGCAAAGTTCTCCAATAGAATAAAGCACCAGCACCTCCTGATCAAGGGTAAATCACACTGCCATGCAGAGGGAAAAAAACAAAGAACATTAAAACCAGTAACAGATATTAACAAATAATCAGAGACATAAGTGAAAGCTTACAGCTGTGAAGTCAAAGAGCGCATTCAAGACAAGGTGCAGAGCATATTGTGGAGCACACAGAATAATTATTTCAAATTAATATTTAATCTATTTGCATACAGTACAGTGCACTCTACTTACCGCAATTTATTTATAGTGGTTCTAAAGTATTCCCAACCTAAAAAATAAGTTTCTTTGATTGTCTCACCATCAACATGAATACTCCACAATCCACTCACCCAACCAACTGCTGTGGAAGATTCCGAAATTGAAATGGATTCATATCACCTACTGCAAGTTACAAAACAATGACCATTACTTGTAGTCCTCTCAATGACATCCCTATAAACTAACCTTGTTTTTAATTAGTATCCATGTGCCTGAAGATATTCGTTTTGTCTTGTTACTGTAACAAAAACAAATAAGTCTTTCACATACAAATGTAAATATCCAATATGTGCTGATAATTAGGTAGAGTAAGAAAATCTTGATGTAAGCAGAATACAAGCACAACTTCTTAAAGTAGGCATGTGTTGTTTATCAGTAATAGTGTGACTGCATTTTGCATGTGAATAACTTAAATATTTACAATACACACTTGAATTAATTTTAAAAAAATTGCAATGCTTAGAAACTTAAAACGTAATTAATATCAACCTCATTGTTTTAAATATTACATGTACACATAAATTGGTGATCAAAATTAGAGAACATTTATGAACACTTATTTTTTTCAAATATTGTTAATCTTAACTATACAAAATGATACAGGTGATCACCAGTACCTAATAATTCAATACGAAATACAAAATTTGCAGAAAGAAAATAAAAAGAAAGTAAAACAGGGGTGATATATACTGTGCATATTTCCTGGCTCTTGCTCTTGTAAGCTCTTCAGCCACTGTGTTTTGAATTAAATTAAGTCTGTTATCAGCCACAAAGCCTTACGGTGATCCATGTAGAAGTAATAAAAGCACAGATAAGTTATTTAGCATCATGGAATGCTAACATAATTTTTGCAATATTTCTTAAGTAAAATGAAGGCTACTCTAGATACATATTTAGTATGTGTATCAAATGAAAGATCATAATTTTCACTGTAGATATACCCAAGTTTAGAATTAGTGTATCTTGAGTGATAGAGGCAGCTTTCGAACCAATGACTAGCACTTCTGTTTTGTTAGATTTCAACAAATGAAAATTTCAAGGAATCTACTTTCTACTAGGTAAACCTCTATTTTAGAACACTGAGATGGTTCATGTAGTTGATCAGATGAATATCATGGTCTATAGTATCAAATGTGGCACTTACTGTAGATGCTATACTATGGGCCTAAAAATGCAACCATGGTCAGTGGATTGCAAATCATTGAATACTTTGACTAATGCAGTACCTGGGTAAAAATGTTACAAGAGATTACTTTTATTTGCAAAAATATAGAGAACCGCTTACCTACACCTTTCTCTAAATTTTAGAAATACAAGAAAGATTAGAAAATTGGTCTATAATTTGATAGATTACAGTTAAAAAGATTTTTTTTTTACCTTAAGAAGAGGTTATTAGCCAGTATAAATAATGTAGATACATATCCAAGATTTAAAAACTAATTTATAATACTTAAATGTGGCTTACCAGAGAGAAAGTAAAAGATCTTTCACAAATGTAGTAAAAAAATGAAGGAAGATTTAGATTTGTTAACTAATGCACCAAATTCTGAACATTCAATTTGGGCAAAGGGTTTTAATTTCACAGCTTTCTTAAAAACAACATCATTTGACAGTACTTCACTGGCTAAATAAGAAAACATAATTTATTATAAAGTGGTGTAGAATTTTGAAGCTTATCCCTAGATTACTTTCTCATTTAAAGACTTAATGTTCACTTCTTAACCGAACAGGAATATGTTTATTGTTTCATTTTCATTTAAAAAAGTCGCGCTCACCCCCCAAAAAAGAAAAAAATTAAAAGTTAAATAAACACTACGTTAACATTCGTTAGGAAATGAATGGATGGATGGCTGGATGAATACAATTTATAAAATATATAACACACAATAAAACGGAACTTAAAAGATCTTAATTTAAGTTAAATATCGTCTTAAAATACTGGGAATTTTCCGTTCATCAAGAACATAGACTGAACTTTGGGCAAAATGCATTTTTATCGTATTTTGCTGACAATGCAACATTAAGTGTCGATTTCCCCAGTTTTTATGAGGCAAACCACCGTAACCAGTGTTGCAGTCATTAACAATTAACTCGCCTGCCAAAGATTACATACATGTAAACGTAACGTTAACTTTTTAAACTGTTTTGAAAAACGTTTTGCAAAATGTACAGTTTTATAATTATAGTTAAGAATAACAGGAATAATAATAATAATAATAATAATAACAATACCGTGCTGTTTTCTGTCATATTTTGTTTGTGCTCGAAAATGCTGCGCTCGTGCTAAAAACCAAGACTTGTGTTCGATAAATGGAGGTGTTGTTTTCGGCTTGCCTAGAAATGGTAACGTCACTTCCGGGTCTAAAACTGCGGGTCTACAACTGCGGGTCTGAAACTGCGGTGACGTATGGTGCTGTGGCTCTGCCAGTGGATGCTTCTCCTTTTCTCGGTGAGCTCCAGTGGCGCAACCGGTTAGCGCGCGGTACTTATATGACAGTGTCTGCGTGTAATGCCGAGGTTGTGAGTTCAAGCCTCACCTGGAGCAGCTCGTCTCGAGGCAAGCATGTCTTCTGCTGTCTTGATTAATTCCTTTAGACCGAGCATTTCGTTTCATGATAATGAAGTACACCCTCTGAAGATCTTTTGTTAATCTGGGGCTTCATCTCTAAACTTTTCTTACTCTTTCATTACATGCGTTATGCTCATGTTGTGATTGCTCTCTCGCATAGTACCCTCAGACACAAAAGAACCGTCGGCTGGTCGCACAAACGTGCCATTTCTGCGGACGGCACAGCTGTTCTATGCAAACACGCAGCACAAACACTGCACAGTACACCCGGGGGGTATTTTTCGTACGTGGATTACTCGCTTAGCCGGATGTAATTGTTGACGATTTGGCCTGATCCTGGATCTGTCGGTTTTTTGAAACTCTTGCTGGAAGTGTTGTCATAGCAACACATCCAAATCCGCAAACCTAAACAAGGATTAGTTTACACACGTGATCAGTGACGGTGTGGAAGTCATCCAGTCAGGGCTTCGCCGTTCATGAATGAGCGACCAATTGATATTGGTGTGCAAATTATAGGAAGAGAATTTCATATAAAGAGGGTTTTGCGCGATCGGCAAGATCCTTTATTGCCCCCGGAGGAAATTCTGTACGAAAGATACCGCTTTAGCCGAGGGGGAATATTGTACCTCAAAGATTTATTAGCTCCGTATATTCGAAGTCAAACTCGGCGAAGTCGGGCTCTCACAACCACACAGACAGTAGGCATTGCTTTGAGGTTTCTTGCAAGCGGCACTTTTTTTATATACTGTAGGCGATGCGGAACAGCGATCGAAAAGTGCAGTTTGCCAGGCAATTCGTAAAGTCTGTTTGGCTCTGAAACATTTCCTTCAGGTTTTCATTGTGTTTCCTGGACACCTGCGTGTGCAGACAATAAAAGAGGCGTTTCATGCCATTGCAGGTAGGTAATACACAGGCTAAAACACCCACAGTTCCACGAAGAATCTCAATCAGCCTAACATTCTCATTACCAGGATTTCCAAATGTGACTGGGTCACATGGAACTGGTCAGAGTGGAGTTTGATCAAACATTATTTGGAAAATGTACATCTCCTCCTGATGAATAATCAGACACAGTGTCTTCATCAAATATTTGACCTTCGTTAATATCTCGTTGGTCAGACACAGGTTCAAGGGATATGACATTCCTTGCAACTGACCCAACAAAAAAGAGGGCTATATGGAACATACCTATAGCACACATGGAGGACAAATATGCAATGACCATCCTTTACCTGAAATGAAGTGACCACTGCATCCTGCCACTGGTTCTGAGGAGGAGCTTCCCCCTGGAATGCCCTCAGAAACAGGGCGATGGGCATTTTGCTGGAGAGCCAACTCTTCTGCAGGGGTTAGGTCTGGACCGCGTGGACCTCCACCTGTTTTTTGCTTGTCTGCCTCCTTATTAGCTTTAAAATTAATGTTTTTTATGTTATATATGATTCTTCATGTCAACAATTCTTTAAATAGTTATATACCAATATTTACCAGTTTTAAGTATATTCTTGTACTTCACTTTAACCTGTTCCCATGTTCTCCTTGTGCTCACGTTTGATCTGGAATTATGACATATTAAATAATAATTAATCTGACACATAGGAAATGAAACGCTGCATTCACTAAGTACAATGTACACTACTTAGCGTTTAATTTTTTCGGCCACTTTTTGCCAGCCGTCTTTTCTGGTCTGGGCTGCTTTTGCAGTGTTACCCCTTGTGTATATTAAATCTTGAAATTCTTCGTGTCCTTCGAATAAAAGGTCTTGCGCCACGTGTGTGAAAAAAAAAAATGCGCCCGTTCTTTCGTCATTTTGTTACAGCCAATCAAAGACTTGCTGATCATGTTTTCTAGACTCAATATATATGGGCTTTTCACTCAGCGCGGGCGCGCGCATTCATCTCGTATGATTAGATCCAGCTCAACTAGTCTAATACACAGCTGCGTTTGAAAAACCGACTTATCTGGATGAGATTCACTGGCATTAACTCATTCAAGATGAGGCACCTGATCTCGGATGGTTTAAGCGACGTACGAAAAATACCCCCCCGAAGTTGCGGATTCTGAAGGCACATCGCAAGTCGAGGTAAACGTAGCAAGACGCACGAGATATTGTCCGAAGGAGATGAGGTTCGCTAAAGATGCGACTCTGGTGGGACTCGAACCCACAACCTTTGAATCACTCTTCAGTGAGGACTAGAAGTCCAACGCGCTATCCATTGCGCCACAGAGCCAGCAGTACGACCGTCACCCTGCATTGCAGGATTGCAAAGAAGGACCCATTTTTCCTCCGCACCCAAAAATTCAGAATATAATGAAAAGGATCACAAAGCTGGTTTGCCGATATTTCAATCAGTGACAATCTCCAGTGTATTTTAAGGAGACGGGCTTCAACAGAGATCTTCCATCAGACTTCGGTATATCAAGAGAAACAGAGCAAGAAAACGACAGCTTTCTACAAGGAGAAAATGAAATGTCATTTTTATACTTGAATTTGAGCTTGTGTTCTGAGTGTAAATGACATAACCAGCAAGAGAACATTTCCAGAAACTCCTACTATTTTCTTTCCATATAAAAAAATAAAGGCTAAAACTAAAAAACGAATTCCATCCAGAGTGTGAGATGCAGAAAAAATGATAACGGTTAGGAACTTGGGCTCTGAATAAATGTAAGAAAAACCAGTATTCTGAATGAATTAAAGCAACCGGCGGCTTCCAATTTTCAGCACATCCAGACAAAACACACTCCCCTTGAATTAAATATACACAGGCTGGTGTCCTGGCCATCGCAAAAGTACCTTTAACAAACATGTTAAATGAAAGTAATAGATAACCGAATCTCTAGTGTTTTTAGGAAATAAGAAAATATTGTAGAAAATGCCGAATAAAAAGCAGGAAGAAATACTTGAGGTTTTCAGACATGAATGAAATGCGTGATCACTTTGTTTTCTCACTAAATAGATATGTGGAATTTTTCCTGCCAACACTTACGAGACACTTCCACTCGTACATCCACAGAAGGTTGACTTCAGCTTAAAATCCATAAAATGGAGATTTTGAAAAGTAAACATTTCATTTGCGTTAGATTACATCCAAGATGCTTTGTGCATGGTCTACAAAGAAGGCAATGTCAGTGAACGATTTATGCCAGAAGAGCTTTCTATTGAGATTTATTCTTTTCTTCATGCATTTCACATTGAATGAGGAGTATGTAATGCAACGGAGTACAAAAAACGTTACCTCCTCGTTGCTGTCTGAAATTTGCATTAAGACAAGTGCTTTCTGCACACACCGACCTCTCGAGAAATGCATATTAGTCCAAAAGCCGGCTTGAGCAAATTCCAATCAGTGCTATATATGTAATTTGGGTTTCAGCGAATGTCGTTCGAAAGGTACGCACATTCATAGAGCTATTATTTTTGGTGTTGTCTTAGTAGAGCTCCAGTGGCGCAACCGGTTAGCGCGCGGTACTTATATGACAGTGTCTGTGTGTAATGCCGAGGTTGTGAGTTCAAGCCTCACCTGGAGCAGCTCGTCTCGAGGCAAGCATGTCTTCTGCTGCCTTGATTAATTCCTTTAGACCGAGCATTTCGTTTCATGATGACGAAGTACACTCTCTGAAGATCTTTTGTTTATCTGGGGCTTCATCTCTAAACTTTTCTTACTCTTTCAATACATGCGTTATGCTCATGTTGTGATTGCTCTCTCGCATAGTACCCTCAGACACAAAAGAACTGTCGGCTGGTCGCACAAACGTGCCATTTCTGCTGACGGCACACCTGTTCTTTGCAAACACGCAGCACAAACCCTGCATAGTAAACCCGAAGTTGCGGATTCTGAAGGCACGTCGCAAGACGAGGTTAGCGTAGCAAGACGCACGAGATATTGTCCGAAGGAGATGAGATTCGCTAAAGATGCGACTCTGGTGGGACTCGAACCCACAACCTTTGAATCACTCTTCAGTGAGGACTAGAAGTCCAACGCGCTATCCATTGCGCCACAGAGCCAGCAGTACGACCTTCACCGTGCATTGCAGGATTGCAAAGAAGGACCCATTTTTCCTCCGCAGCCTAAAATGCAGAATATAATGAAAAGGATCACAAAGCTGGTTTGCCGATATTTCAATCAGTGACAATCTCCAGTGTATTTTAAAGAAACGGGCTTCAACAGAGATCTTCCTTCAGACTTCGGTATATGAAGAGAAACAGAGCAAGAAAACGACAGCTTTCTACAAGGAGAAAATTATATGTCATTTTTATACTTGAATTTGAGCTTGTGTTCTGAGTGTAAATGACATAACCAGCAAGAGAACATTTCCAGAAACTCCTACTATTTTCTTTCCATATAAAAAACTAAAGGCTAAAACTAAAAAAACGAATTCCATCCAGAGTGTGAGCTGCAGAAAAAATGATAACGGTTAGGAACTTGGGCTCTGAATAAATTTAAGAAAAACCAGTATTCTGAATGAATTAAAGCAACCGGCGGCTTCCAATTTTCAGCACATCCAGACAAAACACACTCCCCTTGAATTAAATATACACAGGCTGGTGTCCTGGCTATCGCAAAAGTACCTTTACCAAACGTTAAATGAAAGTAATAGATAACCGAATCTCTAGTGTCTTTAGGAAATGAGAAAATATTGTAGGAAATGCCGAATAAAAAGCAAGAAGAAATACTTGAGGTTTTCAGACATGAATGAAATGCGTGATCACTTTGTTTTCTCACTAAATAGATATGTGGAATTTTTCCTGCCAACACTTACGAGACACTTCCACTCGTACATCCACAGAAGGTTGACTTCAGCTTAAAATCCATAAAATGGAGATTTTGAAAAGTAAACATTTCATTTGCGTTAGATTACATCCAAGATGTTTTGTGCATGGTCTACAGAGAAGCCAATGTCAGTGAACGATTTATGCCAGAAGAGCTTTCTATTGCGATTTATTCTTTTCTTCATGCATTTCACATTGAATGACGAGTGTGTAATGCAATGGATTACAAAAAACGTTACCTCCTCGTTGCTGTCTGAAATTTGCCTTAAGACAAGTGCTTTCTGCACACACCGACCTCTCGAGAAATGCATATTAGTCCAAGAGCCGGCTTGAGCAAATTCCAATCAGTGCTATATATGTAATTTGGGTTTCAGCGAATGTTGTTCGAAAGATACGCACATTCATAGTGTCACAGGTGTCTGGTCACACTTATAGGTAATCTAACTTAGACACCATTAAAATATCCGACTACGCCACCCAGTTTTATTAAGAGACTGGGAACTCCTGAAACTTACCAGTAATAGCACACAGGTTTCTTTAAATTGGGCGGTGAGTAAACACACAATGAAAGACACAACAGTAATTTCAGAAAAAGGCAACAGTATATTCTATTGTACAAGGCAACATAAGGTACATTAAAAAGATAAACAAACATAACAGAACCTAAACATATCAGGAATTAATTTCCTTTTTTGTAAAAGGAAAATACACAGTCCACACTCTAAAAGTCCGTAAAAACAAGGTTTGGAGGATACAACCTTTAGTGGTGCAGAGTCCAGTTTGGGCACTGTGTTACCCCAACACTTAATTGTTCATGGATGCACTCTGTTCCTCGGCAGAAGTTGTGTCAAATTGTTGACTCCCTGTCAGCGTCTCTTCGTTGTCCCTTTTTCTTCCACTCTGGGCTCCTTGTTTGCTGGGACGTAGGCACGCCTCATTTCTCGTCTGTCAGCTTCGCTTGGTCCTCTCATGCTGCTTCCCTCTTTCGCTGGACCCACAACTGGCTTCTCCTTGTGGAGCTGTCTCTTCCACCCTGGAAGTAAATGTTGCCGTCCTTGTGCCTCACGTCGTGCCAGCCAGGTACCCTTGTCTGCCTGCGAGCCCCTGTGCCCTGTCCGAGTGTCTTGGCAGCGTTTCCTGTGGACTCTCCCTCCTGCCTTCTTCTGGCCAGCAGTTTATATTTACGTCACCCCTCTGTTGTCAGTCCTGGACAAACAGTTTAATCAATGGCACATCTAAATTGCCTGGGTTTAACAATTAATAAAAACACAAGTTAAGAAAATGTATGGTTACCAAACATTAATAAGTACAGATATGCTGATTAGGAACCAATATTTCCAAGCCAGGTAAATACAGACATTCTACCAAGGCCAGACTTCAAAGCAGTGACTCCCTGGCAAGACAGCAAATACCACTAATAAGTACAGATAGCCTTTTAACTTCTCACCCCCCAGTCCCAACAGTGGGTGCCTAATGGAACCACCCAGTGCACAAAAAAATGTAAAAGTGTCCCCCTCTGACACATAGAGCTATTATTTTTGGCACTGTCATTGGAGAGCTCCAGTGGCGCAACTGGTTAGCGCACGGTACTTATATGACAGTGTCTGAGTGTAATGCCGAGGTTGTGAGTTCAAGCCTCACCTGTAGCATCTTGTCTCGAGGCAAGCTTGTCTTCTGCTGTCTTGATAATTATTATAGAAGTTAAATATGGTGTTCTGCAGGGCTCAGTATTTTGACCTTTACAGTTTTCACTTGCATACTTCCTCTAGAAATGATAATTAGAAACTGTTGTGATGTGAGATTTTGCATACAAGTTGATAAATATTTTGTATGTCTTTATTTGTAACTTAGGCAAAGCAATGTAATGTGTTACATTAGTGAGAAGCATTCATGTTTACAACCCCCCACCCCACCCACATCAGGACTGAGTCTGTTTGAATTTTATGGCAGGATTTGGGGGAAGTGCCTGAAACAAGTTTGGTAAATGTTTCTCTGAAGTCTCAACTCCCACAGGAAATGCCAGGCTGCCTAACTGCCAAGCTTTACCTTAACATATGGTTTTAGGGGATGGCAGGTGTTAAGGTGTTCTTTACCCCATTGGTCTGAAGTGTGGCTGTTTGGAATTAGCTTGTATCAGAAGCCTTTAAGTACAATGATGCACTATTGGCTGTAGTGGTTGGACAGAACACCCATAAACTTGCTTGCTTTCTCACCCTCTCTCTCTCTCTTACCAAACTGCTGAATGACCATCTCACACCATGAACTGACAAGGGCAACACAATGAAGAGCACAGCTCAGCAGCCATTTTGAGACAGGCATGCGGCCTGTTCTGAAGAAAGCTGACCACAAATGATGGCGTAACTAGAGACATTTTAAGTAACTAACAAGTCTGTGTGCTGCCTGAAACTACACATCACCATTTAATCAGGTTGTATGGTTGCCAATATTCCAATGTACTTTGCATATTGTTATTATTTATGAATATTACCAATAATACATTGTTTAAATTGTAACTTAACTCCTGATTATCTTTTACTACACCTAATTGCCTGAGGTTATAAATGTAGAAGGGAAAGTGGGGAGAAGTTATCTATACATATTAATAAAAGGCAAAGCCCTCACTGACTCACTGACTGACTCACTGACTGACTGACTCACTCATCACTAATTCTCGAACTTCCCGTGTAGGTGGAAGGCTGAAATTTGGCAGGCTCATTCCTTACAGCTTACTTACAAAAGTTAGGCAGGTTTCATTTTGAAATTCTATGCGTAATGGTCATAACTGGAACATATTTTTTGTCTATATACTCTAATGGAGGAGGCGGAGTCACGTATAGCGTCATCACGCCTCCTACGTAATCACGTGAACTAAAAACAAGGAAGAGATTTACAGCACGAGTCAAACGCGGGAACGAAGGTAAATGACGTTAATTTTTGACTGTCTTTTAATACTGTGTAAGCATACATATTAACACATGTGCAATTAAACGTGTGCATTTACGGGGTGATTTCTCAGGCTTAAAAGCTCGCCTTTTATCAAACGCGGGAACAAAGGTAACTGACGTTGTTCACTGTCTTTTAATACTGTGTAACCATACATATTAACACATGTGCAATTAAACGTGTGCATTTACGGGGTGATTTCTCAGGCTTAAAAGCTCGCCTTTTACTAAAAAGGTAAATGCAAAACTATTTTCAATCATTCTATGATCTGCTTCTCACAACTGAAGGCACCGTGGCTGATGTTACGTCACTTGCTGTCCAACCATAAGCGTTACCTGGTAGGTAACCGGACACTCTCTTCACTCCCTTTCGGGAATCGAACCTCTGAGGTTTTCTTTTGTTCTTAATTAAAATTTAAAAGCAATACTTCACCGCTGCTAAGCCCCTCTAGCGCTGACGTCCCAGGTTCGATTACCGTAAGCAAGTGCAGTGAGTGTGTAATTACATTCACGGCATTCGTAGTCTGATTCACAATCTGATTGTATGGGTGGTTACCTACCAGGTAACGCTTATACTTGGCCACCAAGTCAGGTCAAAGTGATCACTCGAGTAAAGGCAGCTTCACAAAAAAACAGATCCTTAACAAACTGTTATTAGTATATTTTCCCTCAATTTAAAAACGTTTTATTTTCTTCTTAATAAAAATTTAAAAGCGGTACTTCGCCAGTGCGAAGCGCGTGGATTTGACCAACTGATACATACAGACATATTCATGAGTGCAGGTACTTCGGAAAGAAAGCACCGTGTAAACCTAAAGTTTAAATTAAGTTCATAGACCTACAAAAGGTTGCCATTCATTTGAGGCAAGATTGCTTTTCTTCTGTACAACTATACGTTGCATTCTCAAGAGTGTGCTTGCACGGCTTCAGATATAGATATATATATATATATATGTATGTCTATATATAAATATGTAAGCTTATAAGTACTGCCTTACTTCTCTTTAAGAAAGGAAGATGTAATGATACTTGATTTAAACGATTCCATGTCTTCCTGGGGTTGCGTAGCTTATTGTCAATATCTTTACACCTGTTTTTAACACTTATTGACTGAAACGGGCTTTCACGAAAAAAGTTAGGGCTTTGCTACAGGATACACCCTCCACAAGTTAAGCAAGTAAAAATAAAATATATATTTCTGTTTTATTTAAACCTTTTAAGTTCGTATGCATAGCCCCATTTGGCTGTTTAATTTTTTTTTTTCTTTCTTCAGTGATATTTAATCTCCTTAAAGAAAAAGAACATATCCATTTTACTTTTTTTGTATCTCATTAGTAGTATTTTAGTGTAAAAGGATAACCAGTATTTAAACCTTTTATGTTACTTTATACATTTATTTTACACAATGTTGAACAATTAATAAGAAAGCTACATATTTTGGCAGCTGCTGCTTTCATTTTCAATGAAATGAAAAAAGCTCTCCAAGACAAAACGTCAATGAAGAAGAAACAGTTTGCACTATCTAAAAATCAGAAACCCTCATTTATAAAAGTTTGCTGCAGATGACTTAGCTTATTGTCAATATCTTTACACGTTTTTTTAAGACTTATTGACTGAAACGGGCTTTCACGAAAAAAGTTAGGGCTTTGCTACAAGATACACCCTCCACAAGTTAAGCAAGTAAAAATAAAATATATATTTCTGTTTTATTTAAACCTTTTAAGTTCGTATGCATAGCCCCATTTGGCTGTTTAATTTTTTTTTTTCTTTCTTCAGTAATATTTAATCTCCTTAAAGAAAAAGAACATATCCATTTTACTTTTTTTGTATCTCTTTAGTAATATTTTAGTGTAAAAGGATAACCAGTATTTAAACCTTTTATGTTACTTTATACATTTATTTTACACAATGTTGAAAAATTAATAAGAAAGCTACATATTTTGGCAGCTGCTGCTTTCATTTTCAATGAAATGAAAAAAGCTCTCCAAGAGAAAACGTCAATGAAGAAGAAACAGTTTGCACTATCTAAAAATCAGAAACCCTCATTTATAAAAGTTTGCTGCAGATGACTTAACTGAAAATAAATGAATAGTTCCTATGTGTATAATACATATTTATCTATTTGACTTATGCCTTTATTCCACCAACTTACAACATCTGAGGTACAATTTGTTACATTACTTTTGTTTTTTGCAGCACAGGCAGGTGAAGTGACTTCCTCAGGGTCACACAGTGGTGTCAGTACCAGGATTTGAACTGACAAGCTCCGGGTTTGCTGAAATATTACTGAAGAAAGAAAAAAAACGAAAACGGGCAAATACGGCTATGCATACAGATGTCCATCCGTCCATTATCCAACCTGCCATATCCTAAATACAGGAGCCAATAAGTACATATGTATATATACAGTATATGTATATATATATATATATATATATGTGAATGTATGTATGTATATATGTATGTCTATATATATATATATATATATATATGTAGATATGTAAATTTGTATATGTATATATATGTTTATGTGGATGTGTATATGTGTATATACGTATGTATATGTAGATATGTGTATATGTAGATATGTATATATATATGTATATGTATATATATGTTTATGTGTGTGTGTGTGTATATTATATATATAAAAGACAGCAACACTCATAACAATGACAACACAATTACATTGACAATCATGTTACGTTATTTTTAAAATGTTTCCTTTTTTTTTTCATAACCTCTTTAACACACTACTTCTCCGCTGCGAAGCGCGGGTATTTTGCTAGTATACTATAATACCTTATAAACAGTGGTAAGTCTGGGAGATTTGACACATTCTGACAAAGGCTACATATTAATAATACAATAGGGGAAAGTAGAGTAAAATATTACTCTACCAAGACCAAACAGAAACCATGACATTTTCACTCCTCTGCAGATGACACCTAATTATACCGTTCTTTTAAATTTTTATTTCTTTTTAAATAAAAATTTTTCCAATGCTGTTAATGTAGTGGACGGAGGAAAACTAATTTTCTCTGAATACGGAAAACAGAAATGTTAGTTATTGGAGGGAATGATGCTTACCGCAACAACGTTCCATCACTCTAACTCTATTGAAATCGCCATTAATGTTAACGAGTTAGCACACAGTTTAGGTGTTACCTTTTGACTGTAACATGTCATTTAAAATACACATAACAATACTGTACAAAACCTGTTTTTTCCATCTTATAAATATTGTAAGATTAAGATGTTTTGTAAATATGCAGGATGCTGAGAAATTAATTATTGCATTTATTTCTAGTGGGATTGACTACTGCAATACATTATACACTGGCTGTTCTAATCACTTTTTTTTGCAGCTTTCGGTTAATTCAAAATGCTGCTGCAAGAATTATTACACAAACCAGAAAATATGGACACACAACTCTGGTTTTCATATCATTACAATGGCTCCAAGTTAAAATTGGGGCTTATTTCTATATAATCTCCTTTTAACATTTAAAGCATTAATGGGCAAGGCCCTGCTTACAAATTTGAACTTATTACTTACAAACCAAGATGCCAACCTACTTAAGTTTCCAAGGTTTAATAAAATAACAGTAGGAGGTTGAGCTTTTAGGTAAAGGGGCCATAAAGCTGTGGAATGATTGGTCTGCTAATACAAGAGATGCCCCATCAGTCTCCGCTTTTAAATCCCAGCTGAAGACTCGCTTTAGTCTGGCATACCCTGACTAGAGCTGCATTTGTTTGTTAGTCACTTGTGCAGAAATATGATTAATGCAATATTTATAAACTGTTACTAACCCTCCTCTATTATGTTTCTCTTCTCAGAATCTGAAGATGGCACTTGGTGCCACTGATGTAGTGCCAGGCAGATTTCCTGTGTATGGAAAAGTCATCTCGGATAAAGGAGCATTGGAAACTTTGGGTGGAAAGACTCCCTTATCAAATTGGACGGCCAGCACAGACTCCACTATGGAAATCCCATAAGGGGGTAAACTTCCAGTTGGCCATGGTCTCCAGAGCTGTAACTTAAATGTTTGAATTGTTCTTTTACAATTTTCATCTCCCCTGTTGTCAGCTGCCCATAGTTCATCAATTAATTAATGGACATTTTTAATTTCCATTTATGTTCAATCGGTTTCTACTTTTAACAAAAAACTTTATTTTTATGTGTAATAATTCTGTATTAAGTAATTAATATAATTTATACTTGTAGTTTAAATGAAAAGTGTTAACCATGTTTTGTGCCTGCACTCAGTGAAGAGTGCTGTACAAAAAATAACTTGTTCATATAATTACAGTGTCTTTCGTTTCAGTGGGGCCTTCACAGAAATAGGTATGAGTAATGTTTCTGTCCCCAGAGTTGTACAGAGGTCTGTGGCCCTTTAATAGAAAGTTGACAAAGAGGATTGCCGTCTGCACAGGGGTTCCCAAGTGTTAATCTTAGACTTTAAGATATACCTGATGTAATCTCCTGACCTTGGCAGCCATTCTTAAAACGAGATGATGAATTGGAGCAGGGAAAATTTTTATAGGTGAGGAATTGCGTGTGGAATTTTTGGTTTTTATACCTTAAAGCTGTAGTACCTATGTTGGCTAGATGCCCGTGCTGAATGCCAGGATGCATAGTTTTCACTTATGCTTTGAAATGGCTGTTAAAACCTAGTCTTGGCTGTGTTGAACTCCTGTGATTTAGGAGTAAGAAACAAAATATTTGAAGAAGTAGTGACAGCTCTAATTTTAACATTCTAATACACAAAATGATACCAGTGTGACTTTCGGCAATTAGTGGTGATTATAAAATAGTACTTTATCTCTGGGACGGTGGATCATTTAATGAGGAAAGGAAATGCTAAGGTAAGCCAACGTATTGATAAGACCTTACTGGAAGTAATTTGTCTGTTCCTTGCATAACATTATAGCAAACTTACTGATTTTGGTCAGCGTCTCAAAAGAAAGTGGCCTTCCTGAAATTGAATTAAAATTGTGTATTCTGTTCATGGGATAGTTAGAAAGAATGCATGTTCATAACAAGAAAAGAAGAAGAATGATGAGCAGAATGAAGTGTGTGTATAATTTTTTGGCTTCTTGTGTTGCATAAACAGGGGAAGGCATGTCTGGGGTCAACCACCATACAGTATATCCCAAATAATAAGTTAAAGCCTTCTTCTATACTGGACATAGCCCCACTTGAATTTTTTTGGGAACCCCATCAAATTCTCTGTTCATCATCGTTATGTGATCCGTCTCTAGACAGGTCTGAGGAATATTTTTCTCCTCCAGATTACTTTGTCCTTCTTTCCCTTCTGAATCTCACTTATTTTAATCTTCTTCTTCTTCTTTTTGGTCTTCTCGACAGGAGTCTTCCCTCAATCATTTTCAACATGAGGGTATTCCTGCCTAGCATTTTTTCCAGTTCTTCCTGTTCATGATTGATATAGCCTGAGTCCAAGCACTTCTCCTACCAAATGTTGACCTTCTTCATATGTTTTCCAATCTATCCAACTTACTATCACCACTCTTTACGGGGTCCATATTTCGAAAGCTTCCAGTCTCTTTACATTTTCCTTTTAATATTGTTCATGACTGTCACACATACTGTATTTTACTGATATAACTCTTTATTATTATCTTCAAGTTTATTGGAGCATTTATTTAGTATCTCTTTTTTTCTTCATAAATTGTTTGGCCTTTTCAGTTCTGATTTCTTTTGAATAGGATCCATCTGATATGATAAAGCTGCTACACTAGCTTTTGTGCAGTGATCTTTCTGAGTTTCCACATTTCATCGGTTATAATGAATCGTCTGCCTTCTCTTTTTTGATATCCTCATCACTTTTAGCCTTATTATTTTTATTTCTATTCCAAAATCTTTTGCTGTGTCATTAAGTTTGGTAAAACTTGACATCCTTCCACTGTACATACTAGCAAGTGCTGCATTGTCATCCGCTAATTTACATGATTTCACAGTTTATCCTCCAAATAAGATAACCACCTTCTACATCTTTACATGCTGTTTTTATCATTGCTTCTGCATGCACATTGAAAAGTGTTGGTGACAATATACACTCCCCTTTTAATCACAGTGTTGTCTGATTTGCGGGTTGGCTATTCTTACTGTCGTTTGAGTTATATACAAAGCTGCAGTCAAACGTCCGTTATTCTGGTCAATTCCAATAATTATGTGAACAGTGCGTAAAGTATTCTTACTTTTCTCAAACTCTATGCAAGTTTTTGGTTAAATACCCATTTCTCCATGTGGATCATTCCAGCAGTTTCACATGTCCCTTATTCTTTTCAAAACTAAATTGATCTTTAGAAATGTATGGCTTTGATTTGCTAAATCATTTTTAGCATTATGTTCAAGCTGATTGTTCTTACATCAGAGATGTCAACTGAATTTAGTTTCTTTGGGAAAGGTATTGGTACCGATCTTCATGAAGTGTTTTGGCCATTCTTTTCTCGTACATGTTTTGTGCGACGTATTCAAATCGTTTACTAATTCTTATCCTTGGAATTTTGTCATTTCTACATGTATTCCATTAGTTTTCCCCCTTTCTACAATAAGAAAGGCCAGTCAGTAAATGATATAACTTAATCCAACCACTTTCCAGGCAGATTCCTCACACAGGCAATTCACTGCAGTGCTGGACTAATTTATTTTCCTGACACTTCATACATTATGGCAACACTTTTGCCTAAAAGTGGCTGTCAATTTTGATACCAGGTTTAATTCTGTTAAAAAATAAAAAAACAGCTGGCAATTTATCCAGAGCCCTTATTACTAATGCATCACCCTGAACAAACTAATCATATGTGGTTTCATGAGGAAATTATGGATGAAATTTTGTTTTATGCTTAGTTACATGATTGCTCCCAGATGACAGTTTTATATTAAATTCTATAATTCTCGTCTGTTTCAGGTTGAAATCTGTCTAAAATAGTAATGTAGGGCATCACTTTGGCCAGCTGCTGCTCATTTATGGCACCTCCAGGATTGCCAGTTTGAAATAACATAGCAGATGGAATAAATGAAAGTGCAGTGTGATAGCCTATATAAATACTTATAATATATAAAGGCTTAGACATTATTGAATGTGAGAGGTAAAGCAGACAATCAGAAAGCAAAAAAACACCTTAGAAGTGAAGTGTGCTTTGCAGTTAATTGTATCTAACACAAAGAAAAATATTTTTTGCACATCCGACACTGTAATTGATGCTGCCATGTCATAAATGTCTTTTACTTGACCTAGTGTATAAATTTTATTTGCAATATTATATCTGGTGAAGGAGACGTGCATTCCCTAGAAGTTAAAGAACGAGTTGTTTTGTTTTACATACAGAAAAAGTTAGTGTTTTTCACATCCTTGTCTTGCTGTAATGGCTCAGTTGTATTTCAGCTCACCCATGGGTGACCACACATTTGCCACAGTAATCCTCTGATGCACACATCATGGCTGTGTGGCCTTTGTCAGCAAGAAAGTTCCACTTTTGACCTTTCTTTTGACACAGCGGTGTTCTTAGTATTTCTTCCAATCATCTCTGTGCATTTTGGTAAATTTCAGGTAAGCTCCTATGTCAGGCACTGTTGCTTTTTTGCTTTGATACTTTAAAACAATTTCCAGACTGATTATATAGTTACTTTTTTTTTCTCCCCCAATGTCTTTGTATGACGTGACACTAGAGCAAATTTAATTTGGCATGTATAACAAGTTCACTCTGATGATAAGTGCCAGAGCTAGTCGGATTTATTTTGTGCAGAAGCAGGCTTAATTCAGACATGATTATTAACTAAAGTATTGAAACAACTGACCCAAATTTCCCTTTAATTAGAGTGAGATCACTAACTGATGTTTCTGTGTTTATGAAGATGGAGAAGCACCAAAGTGTGACATCTGTTCTTTTCCGGATGTCCTCTATATACTCCCAACAGTCCCCTCTTCACCGTGAAAAATATGCAATAATGGGGAGAGAGAGCCCCCATAAATTTCCACGGCACTGTAATTATTAGAGACACCTTCTCGGGCACTGGGCCAGTACTTTGAGTGAAGGTGACTTTTAAAGCCAAATTTGGAAATGTTCCCATTTAATTTATGATAGGGTCATTACTGAAGTACATATTATTACTGAATTACACATTTCTGTAATGTTCATTTTCACACACTGTCTACTAATGCAGACATCATAGATCCACTGTCGTTACATTAAATATCTAAGGTTAGATATAACATCTCACATGTAGAAACTATCAAATTGAGCAGAGATTTTTATTTTTAGTAAACATTATAAACTTTTTTTTTTTGGTCTTCTACTGCTATCTGCTTCAAGGTCATTTATGTTGGGAGTTCAAAGATGCCTGTCAACTGTTATTTGAGTATCTGGGGCCTTTCTGTTGGCTTGAATGAATCTGGCCATTCTCTCATTAATGCTTTTTGTTTATGAAAGAGTTCTCAGATTCTAGAGAGTGTAGTACATTAAAATGCCAGAAGGTTAATGGTTTCTGTGATCTTGGGACCAACCCATCTTCCACCAACAATAATACCGCTGTCAAATATTCCAAGATCACATGTCTTTTCCATTCCACTCTTTGGTTTAACAACCAGAAACTTCTTAATGTAGTTTATACTTGCTGTGTATATATAGTGAGTTGTATCTTTGGAGGACCAGGCTATGCATGTTAACAACCAATTACCTCCAATAAACTGCAAATCAAATGTGTGCTATAAGAATCAAAATAAAACCTACCTAAGTGTTCCACTTAAACTCTTGAACAGTCATAAAGCATTAGGACCATTTCAGTTTGATCATCTCTGACATCTTCTTCTTTTTCCATGATGCCTCATGCTGCAAACAGTGAAGAAATGCAGAAAGAAGAAAAAAAGAAAAGTATCCTTGAAGCTACACAATTAATAGTGTAACGGCCCAAAGAAGTGTTTACCTTTGTGAAGTGCTCTTCTTCTTCTTCTTGACAGTTATTATTAAAATACTTGGGTAGTGGCTAGGTGTCCAGCAGCTGGCCTCCATGTATAGAAATGTTATTTTATGGAAGGCACGTGAACCCTCAATGCTTCTCTTTCTGGATTTACCTTTTCTGAAGTTTTTTTTTTTATTATTCCTTT
Source organism: Erpetoichthys calabaricus (assembly GCF_900747795.2). Taxonomy (NCBI): domain Eukaryota; kingdom Metazoa; phylum Chordata; class Cladistia; order Polypteriformes; family Polypteridae; genus Erpetoichthys; species Erpetoichthys calabaricus. Next base: position 153,413,262 of record NC_041403.2, read on the forward strand.
CATTTGTTTTTTTATTATTCTTTATTAATCCCAAAGGAAATTACTTGGTTTTTCGCATACTCCTTGGGGTCAGACATTGTACAGTGCCCCTGTAGCAATTGAAGGGTAAGGGCCCAGCAGAGTAGCATCTCTTTTGGCAGTGACAGGGATTTGAACTGGCAACCTTCGGGATACCAGAGCAGATCCTTAGCCTCGGAGCCACCACTCCACCATCTTATTTATAGGTAATGCAGCCTTGTGACTTAACTATTGGGCCATTTTAAAACAAGGGTGTCTGTTAAATCCTCGTTTTATTGGATGGCCGAGTGTAGGTTAGTATGTGCTCACGTGGGTTGACGTACCCAACTGCTTATCTCCCAAACGTTAACATTATACAAAGTTATTGTCTGTTTTACCTGCATTTTTATCACTCTTTAATATTGTTTTTTATCATTATGCTGCTGCTGGAGTATGTGAATTTCCCCTTGGGATTAATAAAGTATCTATCTGTCTATTCGTTCGTTGTTCATTTCAGTAAAATGATAGCAGCATTTGTTTATAAATCTGTTTTTTCTGAAGCCTCCTTTTCTTCCTCTTGAAATGCGCAGGCCTTTATTATATGGACCCTGGAACTATAATGGGTGATATCCTTACTGTTTGGAGAAGGAAATGCATCTTTAGGTATTTTTTTCTTTTGTCTTTGAAATATACAACAAAAAGGTCAGAGAGACACAACACTTCTAAACACTGAATGAACACAATTGACATTTTATGTAGCCCCACTACAGAACATTTATGTCATGTAGAATGCCCAGTGGGGGCTGGACCTGGAACACCTGCAGATTTTGTTTCTGCAACTCAACTATTCATCCATCCATCCATCCATCCATTTTCCAACCCGCTGAATCCGAACACAGGGTCACGGGGGTCTGCTGGAGCCAATCCCAACCAACACAGGGCACAAGGCAGGAAACAATCCTGGGCAGGGTGCCAACCCACCACAGTCAACTATTTATTTTATTTTAATTTTGGTTTTTATACAAACAGGAAAATATTGTAATTGTCCAAAAATTCAACCTTGAGATTTCGATGAATCTCTGTGTTTTAGACCTCCCTGAGTCTGAAAATACCATTTTTGGAATTATGTCTGATTCTGTATGTGTGTATGTAAACATGATAACTTGAGTATGCTTTCACTTATGTCAACCAAACATAGATTTCTATCCACTTTTGAGCTACTTGTATTTCTGCTAACCGAATGTGGTACTTTCTTATTCATGCAGCTACAGAGTCTGATTTATTCAACTTTACTTTTATACTGATTGTTCAATATATTATTAATTTGATTTGATTTATTGTTGATGGTTCTTTAATGTACATGATATAAAAATATAATCATTGTCTTGCAGTTTAATTCTCAAATATCCATCCCCATATTTTAGGATATGAGTAAGTTTAGGGGACGACCACTCCCTTTTTTTTTTTTTTTTTTTTGGTTCACAATGGCCACCTGACTTTATCATCTGACTTGCCTTTTGAGAGTTAAAAAACAGTTTTATATCTGACTGTACGTCTCTTAATTATATATCTTGTTTAAGTGTGTATCATTTATTTTTTGTATACTATTTATTCATTATTATTCTTAACCAATTTAAATGTTTTTTTTTTCTTGTAACTATTTCTTTGACATCTTGTAAAACTCTTTAAGTCAAATCCTTAGTTAAAAAAAAGTGTGCTGTAGAAATAAATGCTGTTTTGGTTGTTAACTTTTGTGGGATATGACAAGGATTTGACACTTGGCTGTCTTTACTCATACTAACATATCCCATTCACTTTGAAATCAAATCAAATTTTGTCACATACAATTATACACACAATACAATACTGCATGTAGTGAAATGTTTGATTGCTAAACTCTGACTGTGCATTAGAAGAAGAATATAAGACAAGCAATAAAAATCAATATGTATAATGGCAGCATAAATAATAAATAAGAGAATTAACAACAGGGCATTAAGTAGCCCTTGGCATTGTTCATATTTAGGACGTAGATGGACCATGGAAAGAAGCCGATAATCCTCCCTCTCATTAAACTGGTATTCAAGCAGAGATGGCATTTCTCTAACTGCAACACAGATAAGAGGCCATTGTTGGGATGGCTGGTATTGCTAATGATTTGCTTTGCTCTGGTCCGATATCAGTTATTTTAGATATCCTGATAGTGAGAGAGCATACACCCAGTGATGCCTTCACCTTGTAGCAAACCTGACTTCTAGAAGAGCGAGGAGGTTCCCACCAGATTTGTGTAGTGATGAAGCCTCTATGCTTTTAAAATGAGGGACAGATAGAATCAGGCCAACACCCAAGCCCTACAGTATTTCCTCCCCGTCAATCGAATGTTAACAACACACCAGAAAAAAAATGTCCAACTAGATTAAATATATTCAACCACAAATATATATGCCTAGTTACTATAATAACTAATTAGAAATACAACAAAGAAAGGTGATGACAAAAGTGCAAAACAAATGCTATGAACAAACCCCCTTATTATATTTTCTGTCCTAGAAAAAGTCTTGGTAGGTGATGAAGGTGGATCTTGAACTGCAATCACCGGTTAATGGATGCAAAGATGTGTCAAGATACTCCCCTTTAGTAAACTGTTCCCGAATCGTGGATAGAGAACACAGTTCTACCACCAGAGTCCAGAAGATAAACAGTCTTCTGAGGCACGCTTCTTCACAAAGAGCATTGGTGGACTGGATTGGGGAACCTACCGCAGTCTCGATGTCTGGTGGCCACTGCAAACATCCAGTTGATTAAGGGGTTTAGCTGCTGCTAAGGATAAAGTCAATCGACAAATGTAAAAGTCCTGCCACATCCTTCTCTTCTCATTTTATGTATACAGTGCCTATAACCCCAAACAACATATCCCAAAAGCCCCTCCACATCTGTGCATACTTGTTTGAAGACGCAGACCCCATATTTACTAACAGGACATTGCACAACCAGTTGTGTTATCAACAAACAGGACATGGGGTTTCATTCGTTTATAGCTATGTTGCACCACTCTGTACAGCCATGCAGTCCTGCTGTGAGCCGTTTCCAAATCAGGCAATGATACTTCCTGTCTGAAAACTGTGGTGGATATCTAGAAGTTCCCTAGCATCTTGGAGGGGAGCCTGAAATCCTTGAGACACCTAAGGAGGTAAAGACATCATGCCTTCTTCACCAGTATGTCCGTACACTTGAATTGCTGTGATGTTGACTCTGATGTATCTTGACACTGTCCACTCTCTCCGCCTGAGTGTTGTTAATACTGCGCTTTGGGAGAAAACAGCAGAATGTGAGTAGAGGCAAAGTCCACAATCTGCTGCTTTGTCTTGTTGACATTCAAGAGATGTTTTCCTCACACCAGTGTGACAGACTACTCACTTCACCCAGGTAAGCCTGTTCATTATTTTTACAGATCAGAACTACCACAGCTGTGTCATCCGCAAAGTTGACAACTATGTTCGAGTCAAGTGAAGCCTTGCAATCACAAGTCAGTACAGGCAGTGGGGTGGGAACTCAGCCCTGTGGAGCACCTATCTTGTGAGTGGGGAATGATGAAGTGTGACCACCCACTCTAACCACTTGGGGTCTGCCTGTCAAGAAGTTAAAAAAAAAACTCCACTGCACAGGTCCCTGAGCTTGGATGGTGTTGAGCTAAATAGGGTTTATTGTGTTAATTGGCAACTACAACCTATAAACAGCATCTATATATATAATTCACAAAGTCGACGCCAGAAGAGGAAGACACCCATGAAAGCACGCACAACAAAACAAAACACCCATGAAAGCACGCAGGAAGAGGCGTGGATTCACTAAGCCGCCGACAAGTAGGAAAGAGCCTCGCCCACCAACTCTATGACCATTGGATACGACGACAACTCGCAGAGCCACGCCCACTAACTGGGACGCGACGCCTCGAAAAAAACGCCGTCATTTATGTTCATCTGTTGTACGCTACACATGGACCTCTGAGCCACCTTGAGTTGGGGGCAGCAAGTCTTTGATAGGCTGCAACAAAATGATAAAAGTACGGGCGCATTTTTTCACACAAGCTGTGTGTGTGTGGGTGGGTGTTAGTTAATTTGTTACTCGAAGGATTTCAAGATTTAATATGCACAGGCGGTAACACTGCAAATGCAGCCCAAACGAACCAAAAATCTTCCACAGTCTCCTTACTGTAAAGCAGCAACACTACCACTGCGCTACAAGACAGAGAATGCAGTTAAAGAATGCACCAGGCTCGATTTTACTTTCACTTCTGTTTGGACAACTGTGTCGTTCAGAAAGTGTTCACCCATCAATACATAATTATGCGACATATGATACGCCGTGAGTTGGCAAGAGCCACGAGTGTTCAGCGGTGTTTCCCAAACTCGGTCCTGCTGAACCCCTGTGGCTGCAGTGTTTTGTTCCAACCAGATTCCTAATCATTAATGCCGGTGAAACTCATCTGGGATAAGTCGGTTTTTCAAACGCAGTCGTGTAGCAGATTAGCTGGATGTAATGATCCGAGATGAATGCGCACCTCCGCGCTGAGTGAAAACACAATGTATATTGCTGCAACAAAATGATGAAAGAACGGGCGCATTTTTTTCACACAAGCTGAGTGGGTGGGTGTGTGTTAGTTAATTAGTTACTCAAAGGAATTCAAGATTTAATATGCACAAGCGGTAACACTGCAAAAACAGCCCAAACCAGGAAAGACAGCTCGCAAAAAGTCACCAACAAACTAAACGCGTGTGCATTGTACTTACTGAAAGCAGCGTTACGGTTTTTGCAAATGTTCATTTTTTTCCCTCTGCTTAAAAAACATTGAAAAAGCGGTGTATACTACACCGCGGGTTGGTTTGCAGCGTGTAAAACAGTTTGCTTGTCGCGGATAATTTGCTATCCACACAGGGAGGAACCAGGAAGCGAACCCACAATCTTCCACTGTCTCCTTACTGCAAAGCAGCCGTACTACTACAGCGCCACAAGGCAGTTAAAGAAGTTATATTTATATTTTTTACACATCACACACTAGAAGCTGCTGACGAACCCTTCTCTTCGTTGTCAGTCTGTAGCTGCGAAAAAATAAAAGCAATACGAGTTTTCTCAGACGTCATTCAAGTGTATCATAAGTTTCTGTAACGTTAATGAAAATGGCCAGGAGGTGTCACTAGAGAGGTGAGTGTCAAACGCTTCGAAGCTTCGATACGATTTCCGACACAATTGCTTCAAACGTGTTGATGCTTCGCGAGGCTTCACCCCGCCCATCACTACTCACAGGTTACTGAACGAGAAATCAGCAGACTAGCATGACGGATGGGGCGTAATGGGCGTCCTTCCCCTCTCCTCCGGATTTTTCAAATGTTAATTTTTTCCCTGTGCTTAAAAATCATTAAAAACCCAGCCTGATTATGCGGCGTATGGTACGCCGCGGGTTGGCTAGTTTACATATAATTCAAAATGGGGGCATGGTGGGGGAGTGGTAGTGCTGCTGCCTCATATTACGGAGACATGGGGTCGCATCCCAGACCCTAGCTGTGTTAAGTTTGCAGGTTCTCCTCATGTCTGTGTGGGTTTCCTCCCACTTTCCAAAGTGTGCGGATTAGCCCTAGTGTGTATTTGGTTTGCAAGTATGTGTGTGATGGTCTGGTGGCCTGTGCAGGGTTTGTTCCTGCATTATTCTAGCTAGGAGAGGCTGCACCTCTCCTTGTGACCCTGGTCTGGATTGAGCAGGTTTGAAAATGACTGAATGCAGATTCTAATGGATCCAGCTCTTTGCGCAGTTAAGAGCATACATAATTTTTGACAAGCCACTAGAAAAACACCTAATCGCTATAGGGGTCAGTGCAACGGGATTATAGATATTCAGGCGGGTTGAATGTGGCATCTTGGGTACAGGGACAGTGGTGATTCTCTTAACATCCGCGCAGTGGTAGTGCTGCTGCTTTGCAGTAAGGAGACTGTGGAAGATTGTGGGTTTGCTTCCCGGTTCCTCCCTGTGTGGATAGTGCTTTGAGTACTGAGAAAAGCGCTCTATCAATGTAATAAATTATTATTATTAAAGCAAGTTGGTTTGGCTGACTGGGTTAAGGAGAGATTAAAGTATTACTGCAAACTGATCAGCACCGTTTTAAAAAATAAATAAACATTCGAGAATGTTGTCTGGTCCTGCTTCTTCCTGATGGTCACTTGCCTGAAAGCTTTCCTTAAATCGTGTTCCAACAAAGTGAGCACTGTTACCTTATTGGGAAGAGCTCCTGTTGCAGATGTGTTGGGCCGCCGGCTGGTGTTAGTGGGAATCAAATGGAAGTGCACATAGAAATTATTAAGCTTGCCTGACGGGGAGTTGTCACTCCCTGTTATAGGGGTAGTCATTTAATAGTTTGTTATTGTCTGTAGACCTTGCAACATGTGCTGCTCCAGGTCAGGAGGATTAATTTAACAAAACTGGCAGTGACCTCAAGTGCCACCAATAGCACCCTAATGAGATTCCTACTGCTGCCAGGCTAGGATACAGAAAATCAGTCTGACATAATCTGAGTAACCCTATTAAAGACAAAATGTGTCGCCAATCATCATGTAGTGTGCAGAACTAGAAATGAATACCCCTAATTCCAAACTGTTTCCTTTGCAAGGTCTGGCACTGGAATGCAGACAATATGGCAGCCATCCAGTTGGCTATTTAATGGACAGACGTATTTTTTCCCATTTGCTAAATGCACTGCTTTTGGGATGTGCCACCTTTTATAAAATTGCACATTTTCTTTTTTTAATTTTTGACAACACTTCAGTCATTAGAAGCTGCCCAACCTGACTGAGTAAGGCAAACTTATTTATAATTTAAGGCATGTTCACCGTAGCTACGTAAATGTGATTAAAACCAATTTTCATCATATTGGCACATCAGTGAAAACCAGCAAGGTATAATTAAGCTCATTAAATTCTTATATGAAATTGTTTTTTTTTAGTGTTGGTTGGGCAGAAATTGATTTTTCCCATTGGCACAAGAGCAATAGCAGACTCTTAAGTGGGGAAAAATGAATGATTTGGTAAATGCACTCGCTGTAAATAACTATTTTAATTGTAACATTCAAATCTCTTTCTCTGTTACATACATTTCAGATGAAAACCTTCACTTCTTAAGTGTTTAAACGCAGGAAGAATAAATATCTTGCTTTGTTGAATGGCATTTCTTTCATTAAAGATTATATAGTGCTTTTGAGGTGGTCTTCAGAAAAATGTCAAACAGCTTGTAAAAGATCTGTCTTTTAATGCCGAATAACAATTTGATCTATCAAATGTACTGGGAAGTAAATGTAGGATGAAAAGAAAGGATTGCATGGTGAGCTCTATTTGCACTATAACTCTATTTTTTTTTGTACGTCAAGCGAGTTTGTCTTCAAAATTGGGTCAGAATCTCGCCTACTAGTTGTAACGATTGGATAAAAATGCACAGTTTGCAGAGCAGAAATAAGCTAATTATAATGTCCAGTTGACATTCAAGTTAGAGTTTCAGGAAGCAAGTGCAAAATATGCAGTTTTTTGGTTAAAATATGAAAATTTTGACTGTATGAAAGGATAGCGGACATGTACATTATCTGACGCAAGTTGTGTAGAATTTTTTTTTTCTCCCATGGATATTTTTCACATATTTTGCAGTTGTCCAGAAGTGGTTATTGGAGGGTCCCGTTGAGTTTAAATCTTCAATATGTAATTTCTCCATTAAACATGAGATTAACATTTTTTCTCGACCACCACTGCACTATGTGGGGTATGTAACATATGAAAACAAATACAATCTTTGGGTGGGGGGCATTTAGGGCAGAGGTCGCCAACTCCTGTCCTGGAGGACCACCGTAGCTGCGGGTTTTAATTATAACCTTTTTCTTAATTAGTGACCTGTTTTTGCTGCTAATGAAGTTCTTTTGAATTAATTTTGGTTGACTTGTTTTTTTAAGATTTGTTTCCCCTGAATTTCTTCCTCGTTCCTCTGAATTTCTTCATTTCTTTCCTTAAATGGCGCTCGAAGTGAGTGAGCCAACAGAAGACCAACTAAGTCAGGGCCTGAAACTCCAAGCAATTTCACTCCAACCAGTTGCTTAATTAGGTGCTGATTGTCATTGTTAATTAAACCCGTTCTTTAATTCAGTGGCTTGTTGCTGCACTCATGGTGCAATAGCAGACATTTCCAAAATTTTTGATTTTGTCTTTTTTAAGAGCTCTGTTGAAATGTTTTGTGGACCTAAGCAGATCAGCATTCCTGAGACCTTCATTTTTCCTTATTTTCAGATATTGTGTGATGGACACAGTCTGCTGGTCATATTTTGGCTCATTTTGTATCTCATTATTGTTTGGTGGCTAATTAAGGAAAAAGAAACAATTAAGGGGTCTGAGTCTTCAAGAGCAAGTCAAATACAATGAATTCAAAAGAAGTTCAATAGCAGCAAAAACAGGTCACTAACTAGGAAAAGGGTTAGAATGAAACCCTGCAGCCACGGTGGTCCTCCAGGGCCGGAGTTGGGGACCCCTGATTTTAGGGCATAGCTCACTGGTAACAGTCAAAAAGGTTAGGCTAGTTAAAGAGTTTTTTTATTCCCTGAACTTAGGGTTAACAACACTGGCCCAGGGAGGTTTATGATTTTAATATTTATACTTTTGTAGTTCCCCAGGGTTCACACCTCTCTTATATATCTATTAATTGATGAAATGCCCCCTTTTTTAACTTTCAAACTTCTACGTAAGAAGGACCCCCCCCCTTTTTTCTCTGTTAAAGGTTAAAGGTTAAATATGTCCATATAGAGGGCAGTGTATTCTGATTGTTGAGCTGTTGCATGATGTCAGTGTTGTGTGTACGTATGTTACCACAAGGCCCCTTCTTCTTCTTCTTCTTCTTCTCAAGTCCTTAAAACCAAAACTTTCAAATGCCATCGCAATGGCAAGCACAGGCTATGACTCTGTCGGTGGCCGCGGTGAGGTCCTCCATGGTGCATGGTTCGTCCAGGATTTGGCAGATCAGGAGATGTTCCATGGTTGGTCTGTCTTTTCCCCGCAGTTGCACAGGTTGCTGTCGTCCGAGTATCCCCACTTGGTCATCATGTTGACTTTGGATCTGCCGGTCCAAACAGGCAGTTAAAGCTTTTTCATGTTGGCCAGCCTAGGTTACCACCAGCAGGTTGTGGAAGAAAATTTTAAATACAGACACCCAACTGGAATGTCCCGACCCACTGGAATGTCCAGATTTAAGAAATAAAACACATGGTAGGAAAAAACGTCAGTCATTATTCTTTAACTAAATCACACAAGAGGCAACACGTCTTATTAGCAACATGTTACAAAGCAAAAAAGTGTCCTCTTATATTTATACAATTAGGTCACTACTCAAAAAAAGGAATTCATTACATAATCATATGCCATGCCATGATGATGACATATTGACGTGTGAAATGTACCTCAACATGCTTTACCCACAAAGTCAGTAATATAAATGATAAAATTCACTCTGACACATAATCTATTCTCTTTTGGACAAGATTGCTACTTGCAACAAATGGGGACTGCAATGGGATGTCGGTTTGCACCTCACTATGCAAACTTATTTATGGCAAAATTGGAGGAAGATTTCATGTCAATGTGCATCGTAAAACCAATGTTGTATCTCCGTTACATAGATGATATCTTCATAATCTGGACTGCCAGTGAGAAGGACCTCCTCCATTTTCATAATGAATATAATTCTTTTCACCCCCAACATAAAGCTGAAGCTGAATTACTCAAAAACAGAAGTCAGGTTCCTTGACACCACCATTCAACTGAAAGACAACACCCTTGTAACGTCTGTTTTTCACAAACTGACAGACAGACGGACCTACCTGAAAAGTGATAGCTTCCACCCCAAGCATATAAGGCGCTCCATTATTTTCAGCCAAGCAATACGGTACAATCGTATTTGCTCAGACCCAACAGACCGGGATGAACAACTGCAGGAGCTCAGACAAGATTTCATCAGACAAGGTTACATCCACAAAACAACAGACACTAAAATAAGAAGAGCTACTGCCATACCGAGAGACAACCTTCTGGAATATAAAAACAGACAACAAGAACCGCATCCCCCTTGTTGTCACCTACAACCCACATCTTGAAACACTTCGAAAAATTATAAAAGAACTTCAGCCAATACTAAACAATGACCAAACACTGAAAAATATATTTCCTGAACCTCTCCTCCTGGCATACAGACAACCACCAAACCTTCAGCAACTAATTGTCCGAAGCTCCCTAAGTCAACAAACAGAAAATGGCACATCTCCATGCCTACAGAAAAGATGCAAAACATGTGCCCACATTTATGATACAGACCGTACAGTTATACCACACTGCCGACTTGAACATCACATAAAGGGATCATTTTCCTGCAGATCATCTAATGTAGTCTACTTAATTCTCTGCATGAAATGTCCTGACACTGCACTCGATGTGGGAGAAACTGGACAAACACTCCGCCAGAGAATGAATTTACACAGGTTCCACATTAAACGTGGCAACACAGATGTTCCTGTGGCGGCCCATTTCAACAGCCATGGACACTGTGAGAGGGACTTTAAAGTCACAGTGCTTATGGGCAACTTCAAAACACAGCAAGAGAGAAAAGAATGGGAAGTTAAACTTATGCTAAAATTTAATACATTACAACATGGATTGAATAAAGACAACAGTTTTATGGCCAGATATGAGGATTGTTTACATCTCTCAGAATGACAGACAACACACAACAAATTGGGGTGGAGTGGTGGCTCTGAGGCTAAGGATCTGCGCTGATATCCAGAAGGTTGCCGGTTCGAATCCCCGTCACTGCCAAAAGAGATCCTACTCTGCTGGGCCCTTGAGCAAGACCCTTAACCTGTAATTGCTCCAGGGGCACTGTACAATGGCTGACCCTGCACTCTGACCCCAAGGGGTATGCGAAAACTAACAAATTTCTAATACGAGAAATCGTATAAGACGAAATAAAGAACAAAAAAAAACCTCTCTACAGATCCACATTGTTCTGAAAAACTCATTACAAACTTCAAAAGACTTTGTTGGACAGTTATCCAAAGATCTTGACCATACATTGTTCTTCTCTCTCTTGTTAAATTAACCCTAGCCTGAATTAATCTATTAATTTTTTACATTTAAAATTTCTCATTTAAATATTTACCAATGTTGTTTCTTGTCCTAGAGTGTGTATATAAACACAGGGAACTCCAGTTTCTGTTTTACATCTTGCCTGAAGAAGGCACCTGAGTTGCCTCGAAAGCTTGCATATTGTAATTTTTAGTTAGCCAATAAAAGGGATCATTTTGCTTGGCTTTTCTCTACATTACATAATCAGAAAATGTTTAACATGATTGGTTATACTGTACCTAGTTGCTAACAGGACATGACAAACGTTGATACCTTAAATGACCACAATTTGATTGATAGTCCTACTAGCTTAGGATGTACGTGACATTTTCAGTCAGTCATTATCCAACCCGCTATATCCTAACACAGGGTCACGGGGGTCTGCTGGAGCCAAACCCAGCCAACAAAGGGTGGAAGGCAGGAACAAATCTCGGCCAGGGTGCCAGCCCACCGCAGGGCACACCAAGCACACACTAGGGACAATTTAGGATCGCCAATGCACCTAACCTGCGTGTCTTTGGACTGTGGATGGAAACCCACGCAGACACGGGGAGAACATGCAACGTGCCGCCTTACATGACATTTTAAATGTATTATTTTTATTCTTATTTTAGGAGATTCGTCCTGTTTTTTTTTTTTTAAAAGAAAGAGGAAGAAGGTCTAATTTTTTTCTTTATGATTTCAGCTGGGTTCAAAAACAGGAAACTTGGTACTAAGTGGAAATATAGAAAATGATTATGCCATAAAATGTAACATTTTCTCTTAAGGGGCTATATAAAATAACAAGAAATACGTTTATCATAGTGAACAATAAAATAACAGCATCAGCTTTTAAGCATAAGCTCAGAAGGAACTGAGACTCGGACACATGATGGGTGAACATTGGACCAGGATTCAAATTCAACTCTTACAGGGTAGATGTTCTCTCACTTCTGTGCTAATGCCGTCGATTGTGTTGATGTTACTGATGCGTTTGAGCCAGAAGTCCAACCTTGTTGCTGTTGAATCTAGAGGTCTTTATGAGATCTGAGGCGTTTGTCGACATTGATATGGCCGTACAGTGGGTGTCTGAGGTCCTCTAGTTGCTTTAGTTTTTCCTGTTTACTTGCTACATTTCTTCTTGCATGTGTGGGGAAGCATTGCCGGCCAAGATGTGGAGGGCATTGACAGGCCCCTTGACAGAACTCTAATAGGTGGGCATTTACTTCATATCTAACACTAGGTGTGTGTGGTCTTCGGGACAAAAAACAACCCAAACACTCCCTAGCAGTTTTATTATATTTGTGAACTTGGAGAGGTGTCAGCTAACTCTTAAGAATGACCCAGTGCTGAGGACGTGGACCCAACCTTGTGCTTGCTGCCCCACTGGCTTTCATAAGAAGACACTGCCGATAATGTATCTTAGCCGTATCGCTGGCATATGAGTCCAATTGGTCTGTGTCTCGAGAAAATATCCCCAGCTCGACAAATGTTTTTAGTGAAAACTTCAAGCTTTGCCCTCTGTTGCTGAGGTGTTTCACTTGCACGTTGTGGAGCTGCGGCGTTTGCTTCATTCTGATGTTGTATCTCTTCATCTTTGTCATTAGCACAACAGATCTTTCGTAGTGAGAAGTGAGGTGCATGCATGCGCCATCTAGTGACTGTGGTTGAGTGTGAGCAGAGCGGACTGCTCCAGACACACACACACACACAGGGCTTTCATTTATATGTGTCAGATAGTAGAAAAATGTGAAGGTTGGCTATTGAGTTGCACTCTTAGCTGCCTCTGTAGTTGTGTTTAAAATCTAGCGACAAAGGAAAGGGACATTCACGGACCATGAGACTGCAGCAGTGTTGATGAGAAGACACTTGTTTGGTTATAGCTCTGAATATCCATCCATTATCCAACCCGCTATATCCTAACTACAGGGTCACGGGGGTCTGCTGGAGCCAATCCCAGCCAACACAGGGCACAAGGCAGGAAACAAACCCCGGGCAGGACACCAGCGCACTGCAGTTGCTCTGAATATCCGACACAAATTTCTATATCTTTGAAATTCTCAAATACACAAGTTTTATTCCACAGAACACAATTATTTGCAGAAATGGTCTTAAACAAAGTAACAAATCACTGCATATAAAATGAATGCCTCTAGTTATTTTGCTGTTTAAACAGCATTTTCATTTTTTCCTTCGAGCCAATGATGGCAATTGGACAACTTTTGAGGCATTAACATAATGTTTTTTTTTTCTTTTATCTTAAGTATGCACACTGTTTCTATTTTTGTTATTGAAATCATATTCATTTCAAACCGTTTTACAGAAGGGGCTTGGTGTGGTGTGGGCGAGTTGTTAATTTTCACAGACCCAAAAAAAAAGAATATTTTTTTAAAATGCAAATTTTAGACAAAATGTTTTTGAATAAATATAGCAGACACAGCCACCAAGCCTCGCTTTAAAGAATCTCCTCTTTGTATTTAATGTATTGGATATATTATAGGGTGGCGCAGTGGGTAGCGCTGCTGCCTCGGAGTTGGGAGACCTGGGGGCCTGGGTTTGCTTCCCAGGTCCTCCCTGCGTGGAGTTTGCATGTTCTCCCCGTGTCTGCGTGGGTTTCCTCTGGGAAACCAGAATTGAAAAATAACTGATATTCTGATTTGCAAAGCGAGGACAGTTCTTCTGCGTGGGTTTCCTCCGGACACTCCGGTTTCCTCCCACAGTCCAAAGACATGCTGATTAGGTGGATTGGCATTTCTAAATTGGCCCTAGTGTGTGCTTGGTGTGTTTGTGTGTGTCCTGCGGTGGGTTGGTACCCTGCCCGGGATTGGTTCCTGCCTTGTGCCCGTGCTCGCTTGGTTTAGTTCTTACTTATCAAATCGATTCCAATATGTACAGAAATGTGCTGACAGTACTCCATCATTATACACAGAAATTCAATATGGTGTCCCGCAGGGCTCAGTACTGGGACCTTTACTGTTTTCACTGTACATGCTTCCACTGGGATCTGTCATTAGGAAACATAATGTTAATTTTCACTCGTATGCAGATGACACCCAGTTATACCTTTCATTTAAATCAAATGAAGTTTCTCCAATGTGGTCTTTAATTAGTTGTGTTAGCGAATTAAAGGAGTGGATGAATAAGAACTACTTGTCTTTAAATACAGATAAAACAGAGATGTTAATTGTTGGAGGGAATGATGCTGATCACAATAATATTTTGTCATCATTTAACTCAATGGGAATCCCAGTCAATTTTACTGAATCAGCCCGCAATCTAGGAGTTATCTTTGACTCTAGCATGTCATTTAAAGCGCATATTACAAAGTTGTCCAAAACATGTTTCTTCCATCTTAAAAATGTTAGGAAATTAAGGCGCTTTTTAAAAAAACAGGATTCTGAGAAACTAATTCATGCATTTATCTCTAGTAGGATTGACTACTGCAATGCGGTGTTCACTGGATGTTCAAACTGTTCTTTATACAGCCTCCAGTTAATCCAAAATGCGGCTGCGAGAATTATTACAAGAACAAGAAAATACGAACACATAACTCCAGTTCTTAAATCCTTACACTGGCTCCCGGTTAAGTTCAGGGCAGATTTCAAAATCCTTCTTTTAACATATAAATCATTAAATGGTCGAGGTCCGGCTTACTTGTCTGAACTTATCATGACTTACAAACCAGAGCGCACATTAAGATCTCAAGATGCCGGTCTGCTTATGATTCCAAGGATTAATAAAATAACAGTGGGGGGTCGAGCTTTTAGTTACAGGGCCCCTAAACTGTGGAATGGTCTGCCTGCTACTATAAGAGATGCCCCTTCGGTCTCAGCTTTTAAATCACGGCTGAAGACTCACTACTTCAGTTTAGCATATCCTGACTAGAGCTGCTGGTTAACTGTTCAGACTGCATCTCTGTTGTTAGTCATTAGCACTTAAACATAAGTAACATGACAGTTATAATTGTATACTAACCCTCACTTATTCTGTTTTTCTTCTCGGTACTCAAATGTGGCACTTGGTGCCACGGCCCACCTGCCAAGTTGTTTTGCCTGCCTAAGGTAAAGTCATCCCTGATGGAGGATGGCAGGAATCATGGGAGAGAGGGGTCCTTTCATCGGATTGGCTGGCCCAGCACTGTTTCAGCTGTGGAATGGCCAAATGGGGGAGGCAGCTTGAAGGATGAGGTCTCCATGACTCTATACAAATACAAATCTTATTATGGGATATATCATCTACTGTTAAATTCTGCTCTGTACTTCTAAAATTTATATATTTTTTTTTATTTTTTTTTATTTCTTACTATATTGAGAAATTGTTCTGTGTACTGTACTGTATTGTATTGACCCCCTTCTTTTGACACCCACTGCACGCCCAATCTACCTGGAAAGGGGTCTCTCTCTGAACTGCCTTTCCCAAGGTTTCTTCCATTTTTCCCTACAAGGTTTTTTTGGGAGTTTTTCCTTGTCTTCTTAGAGAGTCAAGGCTGGGGGGCTGTCAAGAGGCAGGGCCTGTTAAAGCCCATTGCGGCACTTCCTGTGTGATTTTGGGCTATACAAAAATAAACTGTATTGTATTGTATTGTTGGCTGGGATTGGTTCCAGCAGACCCCCGTGACCCTGTGTTCGGATTCAGCGGGTTGGAAAATGGATGGATGTTTTTGAATAAATATAGCAGACACAGCCACCAAGCCTCGCTTTAAAGAATCTCCTCTTTGTATTTAATGTATTGAATATATTATATGGTGGCGCAGTGGGTAGCGCTGCTGCCTCACAGTTGGGAGACCTGGGGGCCTGGGTTCGCTTCCCGGGTCCTCCCTGCATGGAGTTTGCATGTTCTCCCTGTGTCTGTGTGGGTTTCCTCCCACAGTCCAAAGACATGCAGGTTAGGTGGACTGGCGATTCTAAATTGGCCCTAGTGTGTGCTTGGTGTGTGGGTGTGTTTGTGTATGTCCTGCGGTGGGTTGGCACCCTGCCCGAGATTGGTTCCTGCCTTGTGCCCTGTGTTGGCTGGGATTGGCTCCAGCAGACCCCCGTGACCCTGTGTTTGGATTCAGCGGGTTGGATAATGGATAGATGGATATATTATACCAGCTCTAGGGCCCTGTGTTCAGTTCCTAGCACGATCACTCGCTCTGCATGTTCTTTGTGACTTGGTTTGCGTTCATGTCTTGCTCTTGAGGATTTTGTAGTGTGCCCTGTCCATAAGAGCATCTAGAAAATGGATTTATGTATGGCTGGATTGTGTATTATTTTATTCCAGTGCAGCTTTGAGTGGCTCTGAGGCTAAGGATCTGCTCTGGTATCCAGAAGGTTGCCGGTTCGAATCCCCATCACTGCCAAAAGAGATCCTACTCTGCTGGGCCCTTGAGCAAAGCCCTTAACCTTCAATTGCTCCAGGGGCACTGTACAATGGCTGACCCTGCGCTCTGACCCCAAGGGGTGTGCGAAAACTAACAAATTCTTAATACAAGAAATTGTATAAGGTGAAATAAAGTACAAAAAAAAAGCTTTTGTACACAAACTGAGGGCCTGTAAAACAAATGGTGCAGTAGACTATGATACTTGAATGCTGATAATCTTTCTATCCCCCGACTAACTGTCTCCTAATCTACTGAGAGTTAAGTGTAGTAGGCAGCCTGCTGAGGCAAATGAACAGTCTTCTACCCAGGGAGGCTATCACTCCTCATTTCATGTGTGAGGATGGTGGGGCTGTCATCCTGTTCCACAGTGAGTTCTGGTGCATTCTGGGAAATGCTAGCAAAGTGAATATGACTCCATACACAGATGCCGGCTACTTCCTTTTTGAGAATGCAACCATCACATACCGCCCACTTCAAGTTTGTGTTTTACAGACCTGTGTGAATGAAACACAATACATTTTAATCGGTAGGCAAATCAAAAATCGATCAAATGGGATGGCCTGAGCCCAGCACTAAAATGAAAGGGGCTCTGTGTGTATGAAGTTCTCCAACTGGTCTCATAATTGCACAAGGAGGGAGGGCAGATTTAGCACCGTAAAATACTCCATTAATGGCGTGCTTCTGGAACATTCTGCTTATTTTGGATTATGAGACATAAGGTGTTGGCTGATGATTACTGCTTTATGAGTTGTAAGTGCTAAAGATGGCTAAAGGCTCAAGCTAAAGTAAACAGGGTATTTAACAATATGTTTGTGGTAGCTTCACACATGATGGCACGTGTTTATTGTGGCTGTTTCATACTGCGTGCTTGTACTAAATTGATTTCCATTTTCTTATTATCAATGTTGGCACTTAGTCTGCTGTGAGATATGGCCGGCCATTCATCCCGGCCAACACCCCCAGGCCGCCAGATGGAGCCCTCTTTGCAGCATGGAAATGCCCCGAATACCAGCAGGTAATTATGGACAGTGGACTTTTAATGCACAGCCCTGCTGGATACCATGGGGGCTGCCAGGAGTCGCTGCAGGGAGGCCCAGGGACTATTATGTGCCCTATAACCCGGAAGTGCATCTTAGTCACAGCGACAGAGGGAATGACGTACTTCCGGGATGAAAAGAAGAGCTTTTGATCTGACCCGGAAGTGCTAGGAAGTCACATGGACTGAGGGTTCAGCAGCACTTCCGGGTCACGGACTATAAAAGGACTGTGGGAGATCCCAGATGTTGAGCTGAGCTGGGTGGAAGGGTGGCAATGCATCTGGGAGACTGAAGGATTGTTTATTGATCATTGTTTATTGGAGTAGTGTGGAGTAGTGGTGCTTTGTGCACTGTTTATTAATAATTCAATATTTTGGACTTTTATCTGGTGTCTGACGTATTGTCCAAGGGTTCAAGGGAGCGAGAGCGCCCCCAATCTGTCACACTGCCTTGAAGTGGCGACTGTACATCATGTATGATGGGCCTAATTTCATACACCTTCTATCCCAATTGAATATCTCTGGCCAATGGGATCATCCTTTTCACATCTGTTTGCTGATGACCTTGTGATGTGTAGCGATAGTAGGGAGCAGGTCAAGGAGACCCTGGAGAGGTGGAGGTATGCTCAAGAGAGGAGAGGAATGAAGGTCAGTTGGAACAAGACAGAATACATGTGTGTGAATGAGAGGGAGGTCAGTGGAATGGCGAGGATGCAGGGAGTAGAGTTGGCGAAGGTGGATGAGTTTAAATACTTGGGATCAACAGTACAGAGTAATGGGGATTGTGGAAGAGAGGTGAAGAAGAGAGTGCAGGCAGGGTGGAATGGGTGAAGAAGAGTGTCAGGAGTGATTTGTGACAGACGGGTATCAGCAAGAGTGAAAGGGAAGGTCTACAGGACAGTAGTGACACCAGCTATGTTATATGGACTGGAGACGGTGGCACTGACCAGAAAGCAGGAGACAGAACTGGAGATGGCAGAGTTAAAGATGTTAAGATTTGCATTGGGTGTGACGAGGATGGACAGGATTAGAAATAAGGACATTAGAGGGTCAGCTCAGGTTGGGCGACAAAGTCAGAGAGGCGAGATTGCATTGGTTTGGACATGTGCAGAGGAAAGATGCTGAGTATATTGGGAGAAGGGTGCTAAGGATAGAGCTGCCAGCTAAGAGGAAGGGCTAAGAGAAGGTTTATGGATGTGGTGAGAGAGAACATGCAAGTGATGGGTGTAACAGAACAAGATGCAGAGGACAGAAAGATATGGAAGAGATGATCCGCTGTGGCAACCCCTAATGGGAGTATCCGAATGACAAAGAAGAAGAAGTCACAGCTAGAATTAGTGCTTAAAACCGCTCTCTCCCTCTGTGTGTGTTTTTGATGGACGGACCAAAGTCCCAACTGGGCTGAACCTTGCTCCCTTACCTGGCCAGGAAGTCATTATAAAGGAAGGGAGCTACGATATTCCCCTTCTGTGCTAGGAGGTGGGCATGGATGGGACATCATAGTTGGGGAATCAGCTCAACTAGGTTGGCTGGCAGTCCCCTACTGGTCAAGAGTCTATCGGGACAGTGCGTAACTCTTTGCTATGGGCAGAGCGTGTCCGATTCCCAGTCCCCCCCACCTCCAGTGAAGTTACCACCTCATAAAAACAAGAAGACCACATCATCAACAAAAGCAAAAATGTGATCCTGAGGTCACCAAGCTGGTCTCCCTTCACCACCTTTGGCTGTGCCTAGAAATTCTTTCCATGAAAAATATGAACAGGATCGGTGATGGGGGCAGCCTTGGCAGAGTCCCACGCCCACCAAAAACAAGTCTGACTTGCTGCCACCAATGCAAAGTGCCTTTCTGTTATTGACTAATGAGTGGGTCTGACACTGAAGCAGTTGCAGCCTTTCATCATTTTGTGTTGTTCACCCGAGTGTCTGCTTTGCTTTTTTTTTTTTAATCGTCACTATTAGGATAACATGAAGGGAGCAGATGACACAGAATAAGGGAAGAATAATAGGAAAACAACAAAAAAAAGAGTTACGCTTTTAAAGCTATTACAATACTACTAGGGTGTTGTACTGTGTTAGCCATTATGAATGTTGTGAGAAGTCAAGAAAAATTACACCTTTTATTGGCTAACTAAAATATTACAACATGCAAGCTTTCAAGGCAATTCAGGCCTCTACTTCAGGCAAGAGAAGGGGCCTCAGTTGCCTCGAAAGCTTGCATGTTCTAAAGCTATGACAGAAATAGAACTACTGTAGTTCTAAGTGTCTTGTAATGTAAATATCATGCTGCTATGCTTTTCTGAATAAGAGAAGAGGAAAAAAAAGAGCAGCCCACTAAATTAGATCAATCATTATCAATTATTATGTACTTATTGTGCTTCTGGAACAAAAACCTGCAGCCACAAGGAGTCCCCAGGACCAAGTTTGGGAACCACTGCTCTATGGTTTTATTTTACTTTACTTTCCTGAAATGATCACCTCAGTCCAGTAGGGGTCTCCACTATGCTATATGTTGGGTGCATTTATGAAAGGGTATTCACTACAGTTGGCTGTCCCTGACTTCTGTAAGCAGCTAAGAAGCGTTTAAAAAAGAAATTACCAAAAGTAGTTCTGGAGTATGCAACTAATCTAAAAACATTCTCATACCTTTTAAAATGTACTTACTTATACATAACTTTCAAAGAGTTCTTATATTCCTTTATATCTATAGAACCACAATCAGTTATTCAGATGACACACAACAAAAGTACACCTATGGTGAGTGCTGATCACTGTCCTCCCAATTGCAGTTTGCCATGTCTGAGATACAGTAATCCGGTCAGGTCAGGTTGGGGAGCATGCACTGGTACAGCACTTTGCCGCACCACTACACATTGGAACAGATCGGGATTATGGTTGGCAAAGCATGTGGTCTGGTCTCCCCCCTCCAGAAATGACCAACTATCTTTCACAGCCAGGTGTTATGTGGGGTCCAGCCACTTGGGTCCTCAACAATGAGGGTCCTGAGAGCCGGATCACCTCCGGGGAATCGTGCCACATGGCTACAGTGCTATAACTGATGCTTCCTCACAATGCGAGTCATTAGATGAACGCGTGATTCCAAAATGCTTTCACCAAGTCATTTTTCATCATTCCAGAATCAACTTTTTCCAGGATTGTTAACTTTTCTTTAAGTGTAAACTGACAGTGTTTCTCTTTTTTTTTTCATCTCAAAGCTCAATGAAACTCAAACAGTACAGTATCTGAAAACAACTCAACTACCCACACCGATGCTCGGTGGATCACCAACTCAGAATTCAGCTCTGTGTATGATGTTGAGCCTACACACTCGCCGAGCTTGCCCGAGACCGGAAATTTCACAACAAGACTGTCTGTCTCTCTCTTTGCGACAACCTGTTGCAGCGTTCCCAGGAGTGGAAAGTGCACGAGTGGCATTAAGTATTTCTTTGCATTGTATTATTATCTTTGGTAACCATTTTTGGTCGAAAAAACGTTTTGTTATATTGAGATTTAAATTTCATTAAAACAAGATTAATTTAAGGTGATATTCTATGAACGTTTGTCCGATTACACAAAGAGTATTCGTTATTCTGAAAATTTTGTTACTTTGGTATTGGCTATAAAGGGATTTTTGTGTGTTTGTGTGTATGTATTTGTGTATATATATATGTGAATATATATGTGTATGTGTATATATGTGTATGTGTGTGTGTTTGTGTGTATATATATATATATATATATATATATATATATATATATATATATATATATACAGTAAGACCCCACTGCTCCATTTAACACTGTTTCAGTATTACGCAGTTTTTTTTCGAATTTTAATTTTTCATCGATTCGCTTTGTAGTCACATAAAAGAGTGTTTTTTGCCAAAAATGTCAGTTTTCGTTGTAATTGCACAACTTGATTAGATACTCGTGTGAAGTCTCGCGGCACATTTGATATCAGTGCAGTACAGTACATTACGTATGCCTGCTGCGTCACTGTTCATTTATGATTGGTCATCAACGTTATCGTGTAAGGATATAAACATAGCATTTTATTTTAATGTAATAAATAACAGTTATTCCTTTTTAGTTTTAAAATGAGTGGTTGCAAAGAAAAAGAAAGTAAAGTGACAAGAAAAAGCATTTCACTGGAAACTAAAATGCAGGTGCTCAAACGATTAGATGTAGGTGAACGCCAAATTAGCGAAAATAGAATTTCTGAAGATGAAGAACAAAAGGAACTTTCAATGGATTTTCTAAAAAAAAAAAAAAGTTTACCACTATTACGGAAATTATGGATCAGTTTATAGAAAACAATCCAAATTTTGCTAGAAGTTCAAAGGCAAGACAATAGTGTCATTGATGCGATGTCTTGCTATCGACAATTGCTTGCTGAACGACAGAGAAAAAGGCAAACGACGTTAGATGACTTCTTCACTAAAAAACAAAGTGTCAAATGAGGAAGAACCTTCCTTATCACAAACGTAAATTTTGTATTTACTTGAATATGTTTGATTTTCATGAATGATTTATGAATAAAAATTGATATTAGCAATAAAAAATGTCTATAATTAATGTTATAAAGTATTTAATTATACATGTTACATAATAAAACAAAAAAAATGAAACTTTTCTTATTCTCTGTCCTGTTTCACCTATCCCCATTATTTACGTGTTAAGATGACATCGTGTAACGCTGTTTCGTTAAGAGCTGGGAATTCTTGGAACGTATCCCCCGCGTTAAACGGGGTCTTACTGTATCTTTAATCTTGCTTTAAAATGCAGCTGTCATTCCCAATATACAGTGTGGTGTAATCATTTTATGCAGACAAATCCAGGCAGAAGAGAAGCCATTGAAACAGTACAATTATCGTCCAGTTCTTGAGTGGGGAATGCTGATTACTGCAGTTCTGGTTTGGCCAAACAACTATTATAACAACCCAGACGTTTTACATATTCAGTAATCTATTTGTGACAGGACGAAGTGTTGGCTCCGAGGCTACGGATCTGTGCCAGCAAGCACAAAGTTCGAAGCCGGTTTGAATCCCATAAACGCCAGCAGTGACTCTACTCCGCTGAGCCCTTGAGCAAGGTCCTTAACCTGCAATTGCTTTGTCCTCCAACTTGCAGGGAAAACTTGGGTGTTGGTGGCAGGATTGGCACTGCAGCCACCATTAAAAACCTTGTGCTGTTCCAGTGTGGTGTTGAGGTTTCACCTGCTGCACTCATCCCAATTCAGGTCGGTTGTCATGTAGTGGGTATGGCAACGCTCTATCAGCACATCTCCCCAAACACTATGTGTGACAAATGCCAAGTATGGGTAATTACCATTCATCCATCCTCTTCCGCTTATCCAAGGTTGTGGTCACGGGGGCAGCAGCTTGAGCAGAGATGCCCAGGCTTCCCTCTCCCCGGCCACTTCTTCTAGCTCTTCCAGGAGAATCCCGAGGTGTTCCCAGACCAGCCGGGAGACATACTCCCTGCAGCGTGTCCTGGGTCTTCCCCGGGGCCTCCTCCCGGTTGGACATGCCCGGAACACCTCACCAGGGAGGCGTCCAGGAGGCATCCCGATCACATGCCCGAGCCACCTCATCTGACTCCTCTCGATGCGGAGGAGTAGCGGCTCTACTCTGAGCTCCTCCCGGATGACTGAGCTTCTCATCCTATCTTTAAGGGAGAGCCCAGACACCCTGCGGAGGAAACTCATTTCAGCCGCTTGTATTCGCAATCTCGTTCTTTCGGTCACTACCCATAGCTCATGACCATAGGTGAGGGTAGGAACATAGATCGACTGGTAAATTGAGAGCTTTGCCTTACGGCTCAGCTCCTTTTTCACCACGACAGACTAGGTAATTACCAACTGAGCTATTTGAATTTATATATGGACTGTGCTTTTCTCAATTCTCTGCACACAAGTCACCTGTTTTAATCCCTCATATCTTCTGCCTGAAAGTGATGGGTCAGGCCTAATGTAATCATTTAGGGACCCTATTGAAAGAACTGTCCTCGCTTTGCAAATCAGAATATCAGTTATTTTTAATTCTGGTTACAACCTGTCCAATATAAAGTGTCTTCTTCCTAATTGCCAAGACTCCCCCAGTCCCGTCTATGTCACCCTTCACAAGAAATATATTAAAATAAATGAAAAAAAAAATAATAATGGATGCCATTGACACACCAGCTTCAGCAATGCCATCTGTTAATCTGATGGTAAATGTCAGCTAAAAAAGAAAGAATGAAAAAAATGTATCAATGACAGAAATGTTGACACCAAAAAAAAAAACATTTGTACACAAAGCCGTGCATTTAGAGCAGGAAAACTTCTCACTGGGACACAGGTAGTGTTTATCAGCGCTGATAACAAAAACCTGCTAGACATGATAACTGAAGTGCACAATGCCAGGGATATCAGGGATCACTCATACGAAAACTGCATTACTGACACAAAGAAGGCATCGAGACAAGGCTTTATTTAACAATCTGATATGTACAGGATTCTCATGAGTTCCTTGTTACTGCTGCAGTCCATCAATACCAATAAAAGGTTGCCTCTGTGTGCGTACATGGATTGCAGACTGCACTTTTTTTATCCAAAAATGTTCAAAAGGAAGCAAGTAACCTTATTAGGCTGGCAAAATTAAAGAATAAAAATGATATCTCAAGAACATGCTGGTCAGGAGATGAGCAACAATTATTTCTGTCCAGTATGGCCTGTTGTGGTGGGCACAGTTCTAACTGTATTTTCTAGTTTTGCCCCGTTTTAAACTCTTTGCTTTTTTTTTTTACTTTGATTTTGCTTCTCATCAGGGTTTTGGTCATTACAATTTATTTGTGTTTTATTTTGTTTTGCCTTTTGCTCGCCTCTCTCTTATCCCTTATTAGTCCTTAACCCGTTTTCCTGATGATTCAGGACACTCCGGTTAAGTTTAGGGCAGATTTCAAAATCCTCCTTTTAACATCCATCCATTATCCAACTCACTATATCCGAACTACAGGGTCACAGTAGTCTGCTGGAGCCAATCCCAGCCAACACAGGGCACAAGGCAGGAAACAAACCCCGGGCAGGGCGCCACCCCACCGCAGTCCTTTTAACATATAAAGCTTTAAATGGCAGAGTCCCTGCTTACTAGTCTGAACTTATCATGACTTACAAACCAGAGCTCACATTAAGATCTCAAGATGCCGGTCTGCTTATGATTCCAAGAATTAATAAAATAACAGTGGGAGGTTGAGTTTTTAGTTACAGAGCCCCTAAACTGTGGAATGGTCTGCCTGCTACTATAAGAGATGCCCCTTCGGTCTCAGCTTTTAAATCCTGGCTGAAGACTCACTACTTCAGTTTAGCACACCCTGCCTAGAGCTGCTGATCAACTGTACAGACTGCATCTCTGTTGTTAGTCATTAGTACTAAAATATAAGTAACATGATAGTTATAATTTGTTACTAACCCTCACCTATTCTGTTTCTCTTCTTGGTACTCAAATGTGGCACTTGGTGCCACGGCCCACCTGCCAAGTTGTTTTGCCTGCCTAAGATAAAGTCATCCCTGATGGAGGATCGCAGGAATCGTGGGGTAGAGGGGTCCTTTCATCGGATTGGCTGACCCAGCGCTGTTTCAGCCGTGGAAAGGCCAAATAGGGGAGGCAGCTTGATGGATGAGGTCTCCAGGACTCTAAACAAATCCAAATCATATTATTTGATATCATCTACTGTTAAATTCTGCTCCATACTTCTAAAAAATGTTTATTTTTATACTGTATTGAGGATTTGTTCTGTTCTATGTATTGTATTGTATTGACGCCCTTCTTTTTGACACCCACTGCACGCCCAACCTACCTAGAAATGGGTCTCTCTTTGAACTGCCTTTCCTAAGCTTTCTTCTATTTTTTTCCCTACAAGGTTTTTTTTGGGAGTTTTTCGTTGTCTTCTTAGAGAGTCAAGGCTGGGGGGCTGTCAAGAGGCAGGGCCTGTTAAAGCCCATTGCGGCACTTCTTGTGTGATTTTAGGCTATACAAAAATAAATTGTATTGTATTGTATAGTACTCCTCATAGGTGAGTTCATCTGTCCGTCAGAGTTGTCATTCCTTGAATTCTAGGTCTTTGTTCTTGCCCAAGTCCATTTTGTGCCTTCTGGCTCAAGAAGTCTCTGCGGAGAGTCATCTGTAAAGATGTCAGTGCAACTCTGACTTACACCTTTGCTGTCAGATGAAGTCCAGGCAGATCTTAGAGCAAGCAGCCACTTTGTTTGGAATGCAAGTGGAGGTTTTGTGCTACTGGATGCCTGTTACGTCTGCTGCCTTTCAGGCCTGGTGTGCCACTAAAGCCAAGCAGAATGGGCAATGCCTGCTTTGTCCTACAGTGCCACGGTGCTGTGTCAATAGACAATGAAAACCAAACATTACACTAGCTTGACAAATCTGATTGTCATTTGAAGTTAATACTTCTGCTCCAGTGATCCTAAAATGTGAAAATGGCCAGATAAGAAAAGCCAATATGATTGATTTCATTTTTGCATTAAAACCAGTGAAAACAGATGCCAGAGTTTTTCCCTAAATCTTGTACAAAGGCATTAAGGTGTGTAACTAGCATGTCCTTGACTTGTCTTTCTGCATGGCTGAGCCCGGCTGGCACTGAAGGCACCTAATGCTTGCTTTAACCTCCTAACTGTCGACTTCCTCTCTCATTCCACACTTTCCTTTTGGTGTCCAACAGATTGTTTCCCACTCACTGGGGTCCGGTGAATTGTCCTTGGTCACCTTATCTACATGATGTTCTAAACGAGTGTCGTTTTCAACTGAGACAAAGGATTTCCTTAAAAAAAATGAAACTAGGAAATTGTGGGGTTGCAGTTCAGTCAAAATTGAATCATTTGTTGTACAGCTTACAAGATTATTCATTTATTTCTTAAACACCCTGTCAACAGGGAGCCAAAGATTATCACAGTGGTATAAGGCACAAACCTACCATGGGCTGGATGCCATTCCAACGTAGGGCACACTTACAAGACCACTTTAGTTTTCCCATTCAACTTCACTGTATGTTAGATAATAGATCACCCACACGGACACTAGGAGAACAAAGGAGATCAACACAGACAGTGAATAGATCAGATTTCAAACCCTCTACAGCACGGGTGTCGAACTCCAGTCCTGAAGGGCCGCAGTGGCTGCAGGTTTTCATTTTAACCCTCTTCCTAATCAGTGACCAGTTTTCACTGCTAATTCACCTTTTTCCCCCTTTATTTTAACAGCCATGTTAGAAGGATTCAGTCCTCTGAATTGATTCGTTTCCTCATTAAATGACAGCCAAACAGAAATGAGATGTGAAACGAGCCAACAGATGACCAGCTAAACTGGGGCTTCAAACTCCAACCAGTTTCTTAATGAGAAGCCGATGCTTGCTGTTAATTAAACCCGTTATTTAATTCCACGGCTTGTTGCTGCTCTCGTTCTACAATAGCAGACATTTCCAAAGCTGTTGATTTTCTGTTTTTTATAAGAACACCGTCAAAGTGTTTTGGGGAGTTGAGAGATCATCCTTACAGAGACCTTCACCTTTCTTTATTTTCAGATATTGTGTGATGTGGTGGCTTGTTTTGTGTCTCATTATTGTTTGGCTGCTAATTAAGGAAAAATCGTCGCCTCAATGAAGCCTTCGGGCTCTCCGGACGATGTGGTGCCGCCCAGACTCCTGAAAGATGTGTTTCCTGCGATTCGATACGACGTCCTAAAGATCATAACTAGTAGTCTATCTTCGGCTATAGTTCCTCGTGCTTTCAAACACGCAGTTGTACATCCAATTCTGAAAAAATCTGATTTAGACCCTGCCGTTCTTTCCAATCTTCGTCCAATTTCCAAACTACCATTCTTGTCAAAAATACTAGAAAAAGTAGTTTATGAGCAATTAACTCATCACTTACAGGACCATCAGGTAATGGACCTTTTTCAGTCAGGCTTTAGGCCCCAATATAGCACAGAAACCGTGCATTTACGTGTCCTAAATGACGTCCTTTTGGCATTGGACTCAGGACTTCATGTGATTATGGTTCTTCTCGACCTATCTGCTGCGTTTGACACAGCTGGTCTGGTGTATCTGGCTCAGCCCTCGACTGGTTCAGGTCATATTTCTGCAACAGGACTCTTAGAGTCATGTTGGACGATTTTTCATCTGAATCAGTCCTACTCCCATGTGGGGTCCCCCAGGGTTCCATTTTAGGGCCACTACTTTTTTCAATCTACATTCTGCCTTTAGGTGCAATTTTTAGAAAACATGCAATTTTATATCATCTATATGCTAACGACTGCCAAATTTATTTTTCCCTTAAGCCAACTGACTCCACCAAACCTCTCCTCGACTGCCTATCTGACATTAAGGATTGGCTGGCTGTAAATTTCCTTCACCTGAATGATTCAAAAACCGAGGTCATTGTTTTTAGTCCCGACTACAAACAGATTCCATCTTTTGGCCTCGACTCTCTTCCCACTCCAGTAACTTCATCTGTCTTTAATCTTGGAATCAAAATGGATTCGTTCCTGAAAATGAATGCTCAAGTCAACAGCACAGTAAAATCTTGTTTTTTCCAGCTCAGGCGTATCGCCAAACTCAAGCCTATTCTGTCTAACCATCTCCTGGAATCAGTAATCCATGCATTTATTACGTCCCGGCTTGATTACTCTAATTCCTGCCTTTATGGTATCAGCAAAGCCACTCTTTCTAGACTACAACTGGTTCAAAATGCGGCTGCAAGGCTTCTAACAGGGAGTGGCAGTGGCCAACATATTACTCCAATTTTAAAAACCTTACATTGGCTGCCGATTAGATTCAGAATCGATTTTAAGATACTCCTCCTAACTTATAAGGCATTAAATGGTCTAGCCCCCACCTATTTGAGTGTTTTGCTCCATCGATACAATCCCCCTCGCGTTCTTAGATCCGCAGATCAGCTGCTTCTAACCGTTCCCAAGGCACGTTTCAAAGCTCGTGGTGAAAGGGCTTTCTCCGTCAGTGCACCCAGGCTCTGGAACTCCCTACCCTTAGTGGTTAGGCAAGCCACTTCAGTTGCCACATTCAAATTACGCTTAAAAACGCACTTCTTCACATTGGCTTTTAATTCTTAACTTGTTTCATTTTCTACTTGTTTTTCGCTATTTTCTCTATTTTATTGGATCCTCGGACCTGTTTTTAGTTCTTAGTTCAAATTCTCTCTTAATGTTTGCTTTAATATTTTGTTTTTAGTCCTGTTTGTTTTAACTGTACAGCGCTTTGGTCGGTTGTAATGCTGTGTTTTTAAGCGCTCAACAAATAAATATGGTATGGTATGGTATGGTAAAAAGAAACAACTAAAGGGCCTGAGGCAAGTTAATTAAAAAAAGTAATTAGCAGCAAAAATTGGTCACTAATTAAGAAGATGGTTAGAATGAAAACCTGCAGCCCTTCAGGACTGGAGTTCAACACCCCTGCTCTACAGCATATGACAGCAGCACTAACTACACCTCCATCTTAATCTTATTTTATTTCTCCAAGGTATTGATGAACAATAGATGAGGGACAAATTTATTATAATGTGTTATTATTTTACTAGCTGTGCAAATCATCTAAAACGGGTTAAAATCTAAGTAATCAAAGTAGACCTCAGTGTTGACATTTGCAGTGCGCCATCTATTGGAATGCTTGTTGTAATTGTTGCATGTAGTAATAAAATATATTGCATTTTTCATTCCAACAGATGGCAAATCACAAACATTTGTACTAATGAAATGATTTACTAGAAATGTGTGTGATGCACCATCAGTTGGAATAACAAATGTAATGCATATGTCTCTGCTATATGCCATTATACCAGTGGATGTATGTCATTTGTTTGGCTTTTGAAGGCAAAAGTCCATCCATTCAAGTCTTGGAAATGAAAACACTCATCATATACAGTATGTGGTTTGGTACATTGAAGAATTGTCAGGCCCTCGGGTCCTCATTCAGACCCCAGCAGCTTGACAGAGGGGCCAAGGCCAGTGGAAAAGTAAGAGAGGCAGACACAGAAGTACAATTTGAAAAAAAAATGAAAAAAGTGTAGTTTATTGTTCAATGAATACTTCAGCAAATAGATAAAAACAGTTTGAAAAGTGCACTTTCCAAGATGTGAAAATAATAGTTGGTAAAATGAGCTATAAAATGCCCAATAAATCTCTCTATAAGTCGAGACGAGACTATTTCCAAGAGATTTTATGAAATCCCGCCCTCCTCTCAACCATTTACGGTTTACGGCCCACTCCCGCGGTCCTCTCACTTTTCATTCGTGTGAATGCTTCTGTCAGACTCAGTTCCTGCACTCTCAGCTCTTATAAATTTTTAAGTTTTCCTCACTTTAAGTTCCCAATAAAAGAAGACATATTATGTCCAAATTTTAATGAAGAATTTCATCCCGAAGGGTTATCAACAGAAGAAATGAGTACAGGGGCAATCCTAGCACTGAGAAACGATGAAGTCAAACAAATTTACGTGAATATTGTCGATCGGTTACACGACAAATTGGTTAAATGCGTATCAATAGACTATGCTGAACCATTTGGTGGTGACCTGCATTGGGCAGGCGCCCTGCCCGGGGTTTGTTTCCTGCCTTGCGCCCTGTGTTGACTGGGATTGGCTCCAGCGGACCCCCTTGACCCCGTAGTTAGGATATAGTGGGTTGGATAATGGATGGATGGATGTTTAACTCTTCCTGATACCTTTATTTATTTTTTTTTGCGGATTTTTGTTCTTCATATCAAATACTGGATTAGGATTCTTCCCGCAATCAACATTGGTGGCTTAGGTTTCAAAATACTTTGTGCTTTGTCAGTGTTTTGGGGCATCTTGAGTGCCGTCCGGCTATGAACTACTAGCGGGCCCTGACTTAAGACAGTGTATCGTGACAAGATCTGTTTTCACTTTGACATTAACTCTTTGAGGGCTGAATATTTTTTCCAAACAAACACCGTTTTCTGAAAAGCACACAAAGTAACGGTTTCACACATAAATCAACATCAAAACATCTGTTGCTGCATGCTGTGGCCGCCACTTTGCTGTCTCTTTTAGTTATAGAATATTGTTGATCAGTTACACGACAAATTGGTTAAATGTATTTCAATAGACTATGCTGAAACTGTTGGTGGTGTCTTGCGGTTGGCTGGGATTGGCTCCAGCAGACCCCCGTGACCCTGTAGTTAGGATATAGCGGGTTGGATAATGGATGACTTGAGCCACTCAGGGGCAGTCTGGCAGCTGGCAGGCTGTCTTCATACGGCAGTGGTGGTCATGGTCGCAGTGCAATCTGGTTTGTCCCTCCTGTCATCTTAAGTGGTGGTCCTCCATTGCAAACACTGCCGTAGATGCGTCAACTACTCAAGTGCCTCATTTGCTTTTTCAATCTCAATCTCCAGATCACTTACATGAAAATCGGAGTCCGACATGTCAGATTTCAATTCAGAGATAATATGCAAAATGCCGCCCACGGAGTATTTTGCCTGGGCACTTTTCGTCGATCTCTCGTCAGATGTCGATGCCATTTTTGATTTTGTTTGCTCTTCACTACTCACAGGAACGCAGGGAATCTCGGTCAAACCAACAAGGCTAACTTCCCTTCTAGCAAAGTGAGTCAAACTAAAATGTAACGGCAGGTTTTGTCACCGTTTACAGTTCATCATCACCCTCAACCCCTCCTGTTGACAAAAGTCAAATCCGCCCTGACAGAGTTAAACAGTCTTTGTCTTTTGAACGGTGTCAAAAAAAGCCAAGTTAGGTCCAGTGTGATTCACTGTGGTATAATAATAAAAATGTGAAACCTTCCAATGGGTGGTGAATAGTTTCTAAAGGCTCAGTGAAAGTCATTTAGAGGGTAAGTTGATTACCTAAGTGGCATTAAATTTGACATAAATATTTGTAAAATAAACTCCTCCTTTGTTAGCATCTTGTGTAATTCATTTCACAATGGGGGACAGAACATCAGAAGTGTAAAATCTGTTGGGGGGAAAAAAATCAAAGGTATGATCTTGTGTGCACAAAATAATCTGCTCAGTAAAGCGTGCTTTCATCTAAATGATTTCATGCCACCTATCAGAGCATCAGCAGCATTGGAGATGAGCTTTGAAGTTCTATTAAAATGAACAAATTCTTAACAAAGGAGGAGGGTGCAGCGTAGCTTGCATTTATGGATCAGTATAAACACGTGGAGACCGAGTCTCATTCAGCATTTTAGTTCAGCCACCAGACACAATAAAACAAAATGCAAATTTGAAATGCCCCCAACAGGACAAACATTTCCTATTTGTTTTCCGAGTCAAAAATAATCAGTTTACTATTGTTAAGAGATTCTAATGAGAATTACGCTCCAGCCCACATCATTTATGTAAATTAATTCTGTTAATGAATCAAGATCACTCGTTTTCCAATGAAACTAATGAAAATCAATTATCTATCCATCCATTCATTATCCAATCACCTATATCCTAACTACAGGGTCACAGGGGTCTGCTGGAGCCAATCCCAGCCAACACGGGGCGCAAGGCAGGAAACCAACCCCGGGCAGGGTGCCAGCCCACCGCAGGGTGCACACACCCACACACCAAGCACACACTAGGGACAATTTAGGATCACCAATGCACCTAACCTGCATGTCCTTGGACTGTGGGAGGAAACCGGAGCACCCGGAGGAAACCCATGCAGACACGGGGAGAACATGCAAACCAAAATATAAATGGCACTCTCATTTATATCAGGGTGGTATCAGGAAAAGGGTAGAAACCAAACAAGGAGAGGATGCCAGTTAACTAGGGGGTGCAGTCACACACTTTGACTTGGGGACAGAATTGTCAACTAACCGAAGAAGCAAGTCTTTGGGCTGAAAACTGAAATACGAGGGGCAGTCAAAAAGTTCCCAGAATTGTGATATAGCGGAACAGTGAGAGATCAGATTGCGCACACATTGTTATGGAGGGGAGTGAAGCACGTCTGTAGACCAGTTACCACAGGTCTGGGCTGGTTTTGGCGTGTAGTATTGTTTTAATTACCATTTGAATTAGACGTGGGCACAGTCATTCGGTGCAATGTCACAGTTCAAACAACGTGCTAACATCAAGTTCATGTGGAAATTGGGGAAATCAGCTTCAGATGTGCAAGTTTAGAGTGTGCTATTGTTAGATTTATTTTTGGAAAATTAACTGGCTAAAAAAATTAATAAAGAGTAATATTTAATGGATTAGTCAAAATAATTAAAATTTAAAATGTCAGAAACTCTTAGTGTTTGAATATTTGTATGTATTTATCCTAGTTTTAAAGTTTCCAGTGTGAAATCAAATTTGTCCATTTTACATGAATTCTTTATTTCAGATCTTTGTTTTGACGTTTACACGGCGTCTTACGTGACTAATCACACTTTGCCATTGCTTGTGCCTGTGCACCAATCCAAGAATTTGAAAATTAATTGAGCTGTCATTGCCTGTACCCAATAAATTTGTCACTGTGAAACAGCATTAGATTTTTGTGAGGATGCAACTCCTTTCACAATTGTTTAGGTGCAAATGTGCCCTCCACCAGCTTTCTGCGGGACAGTACAAGTTCTCTCTGTGGTGTCCTGCTGAATATAATTAATTTTGCCCTTTTAGTCTTCAGCCTTTGAAATAAAGATCAGAGAAGTGGCACATACCTGCATCCTTTCAGGAGTGCACATGAAGGGGTTGTCACGCACGCGCGATTAGGGAGTCGCGGAACGATCCAAACTGTAACACGAAAGCATATACCAGACGGGAATGGCGGGGTACTAACCTCTCTCTCTTTATCTCAACAGAAAGAAAGAGACAACACCGCCATGAATCTTCCTGAACACGGAATCTCAACACGCCACTTCCGCCTTCCCTCTGGGTGGAATTGAAGAGTTGCATAGTTTGGGGGAGGAACGATCTCCTCAGTCTGTCAGTGGAGCAGGACGGTAAAGGCATTGTGTGTGTTGGCCAGGACTTGAAGGGGTGATTGGTGCTGAGGCACTGGGCTGTGCTCACTATCTTGTATATAATTAGTGTAAATAAACGTGTGTGTGGTGAAACAACATGTCTACCTGTCTGTGTCCGGGTTGGTTCCCACAGCTTATATATTTCTCTATATTTATTTATGCTAATACATGAATACACTAATTTTACTTTCCATACATTACATCATCTTGACCTCGTTGTAACAGTGCCTCTGCTGTTTCTGCTGATTCACTATTTCAGCTGGCTTCTCACGTGCCTACCAGGATCATTTTTCTATATTGTGTCATTGGTATCGTTCCTCAGTTTCCTAACCTTGAACATAGGTGTCCATGTTTTCCCCTTCTTCTGTCCTCCATAGTTTCTGTGCGTCATTCTTTTACTATTCTGTCCTTCCTTTCCCAAATTGGTAATGCTGCTTCAAGCTTAAAAATAATGCAATATGGCTAATGTTTTTTATTTAACTATTTGCTTGACATATCGTATTTGTTTGACATTCTAATTTATGCTAAATCTAATGCTTCAGAAGCTGTTAATTACTTTTATGGCTATTTATGCTAATATGCTATTTATGTTAATACAGTAATCCCTCCTCCATCGCGGGGGTTGCGTTCCAGAGCCACCCGCGAAATAAGAAAATCCGCGAAGTAGAAACCATATGTTTATATGGTTATTTTTATATTGTCATGCTTGGGTCACAGATTTGCGCAGAAACACAGGAGGTTGTAGAGAGACAGGAACGTTATTCAAACACTGCAAACAAACATTTGTCTCTTTTTCAAAAGTTTAAACTGTGCTCCATGACAAGACAGAGATGACAGTTCTGTCTCACAATTAAAAGAATGCAAACATATCTTCCTCTTCAAAGGAGTGCGTGTCAGGAGCACAGACTGTCACATAGATAGAGAAAACAATCTCTAGCAAACAAATCAATAGGGCTGTTTGGCTTTTAAGTATGCGAAGCACCGCGGCACAAAGCTGTTGAAGGCGGCAGCTCACACCCCCTCCGTCAGGAGAGGGAGATAGAGAGAGAGAGAGAGACAGAGTTTGTTTTTCAGTCAAAAATCAATACGTGCCCTTCGAGCTTTTAAGTATGCGAAGCACCGTGCAGCATGTTGTTTCAGGAAGCAGCTGCACAAAAGATAGCAACGTGAAGATAATCTTTCAGCATTTTTAGACGAGCGTCCATATCGTCTAGGTGTGCGAACAGCCCCCCTGCTCACACCCCCTACGTCAGGATCAGAGAAAGTCAGTTCAAGAGAGAGAGAAGAGTAAGCAATCTAGCTTCTCAGCCATCTACCAATAGCGTCCCTTGTATGAAATCAACTGGGCAAACCAACTGAGGAAGCATGTACCAGAAATTAAAAGACCCATTGTCCGCAGAAATCCGTGAACCAGCAAAAAATCTGCGATATATATTTAAATATGCTTACATATAAAATCCGCGATGGAGTGAAGCCGCGAAAGGCAAAGCGCGATATAGCGAGGGATCACTGTATATAAATTTTGCCTCTTCCATATGTGTCACTGTGGGCGCAGAGCCTTAATCACACGCCGCAGGAAGCCAATGAAGCAATTGAGAACGAATGCACCTACACGTGCAGGTGCGACTCGCTCCGACTACCTCATTAACTCCCCGTGGTTGTTCAATCGCACCCATGGAGAACGACACGGCTATAAAGATTTAAAACCCGGCCATTTTTAAATCCACGGACCTGCTATACCACAGTGTACACAAAGGTTTTTCTCGCCATGCTTGATCGCTGATCTGAATGTGAAGATATTTAGATAGATAGATAGATAGATAGATAGATAGATAGATAGATAGATAGATAGATAGATAGATAGATAGATAGATAGATAGATAGATAGATAGATAGATAGATAGATAGATAGATAGATAGATAGATAGATAGATAGATACTTTATTAATCCCAATGGGAAATTCACAAGTGAACAAATCCACATAAAATAAAGTGATAGGAGTGATCAATAAATAAAAATAGAAAAATAAAAGTAGAAAAGTACACATATACATACAGTCATACACGGAGCTGCTGAAAAGGCTGCCACTCTCAGCGGCGCCGGATGTATATGTAATGTATATGTATATGTATATTTGTGATTATGTTGCCCCCAGATGGCATTGGACTCGGCCACAGCTCAGCTCACCTCTTCTTCTTATGTTGCAGGCTGAACAGCCTCTCTCGAAGTGAAAATATTCCAAGCCAGTGTCTTGCCGACCTCTCATGACGGCACCAGATGCGCCAAAAGCACGACTAACAGGCAAGCGTCTCACTAGATCAGCCGCAGAGAAGACGTTAGGTTCCTCCGCTTTAAAATTCTGGAGGTGATGCGAATGTGGTGCTGCCTTCCCGTTCTGCATTATGCGTCTGTCAGTGGAGTCTTCACACCCACTGGGATGCCACAGATCTACGGCATTGTAGGCACTCCTTTACGTTTACATTTATTTGCTTGGCAGACGCTTTAATCCAAAGCGATTTATAAAGGAGGTAAACATAATCGAGTGACATTAGGCCTGGGCCTGTTTGTTCAGTCAGTGTAGTAGGACAGGTGACAAAAAGTTGATTGCCACAAGTGAAAAGATATAATAAGTAATACATTTACAGTCATAGATTTAACAATTGATTAAACAATTAAACTTAATGTAATAACAAATCAACCAACAATATGAAAGACCACAGAGAAGTTTTCTTCCAATCAGTTAAACAGATATTAATAGAAAAGGTGGGTTTTCAATCACTTCTTAAATACACTGAGGGAGGCAGCGGTTCAGATGGAGGTGTCCGCTCGTTCCACCAGTTAGAAACTGCTGTCACACACATGTGATTAGGAGGCAGCTAAAGGGCCTGAGTAATTGTAATACCACTAACGACCAGGGGGTGGCGGAGTGTGCGGACTGTCTCTCTCAGTTACTTGCAGACCATTCCCAGGAATTCCGACCAGGTTTCCGGCACCCTCGATGATGTCACTTCCAGGTCCGGCCCCAGAGATGACGTCACTTCCGGTCTCAAGGACATCAGTCCCAGACCCAAAGATGACGTCACTTCCTCAACGGACCTTTAAAGCCGCTATCTTTCCTGTCTTCGATCAGTTCTGTTTTGGACTCAGTCTTGTGAATATCTCTGTTCAACAATTTCAACTTTAGCAGCCAGGATATATTATACAGGTGGCTGCCCCAAACCTTTTATCATGTCTTTTGGTGTTCTTTATCACACTACACAGGAGAACAGTCTGGATTGAGACTTGACAGCACGTAGAGATGGCATCTCTACCAGACGCTGTTCCCTGGCAGACCTGAGTGGGCGAGCAGGCGTCTCCATACACTCAGGTGCTGACCCACTGACTACTCTGTAGGCCAAGCATCAGGGATTTGAGCTCAGGGTGTGCTGAAACAGGGAGCCAATGTAGCAACCTGAAGAGAGGAATGACATGTGCCCGTCTCGGCTGGTTAATACAAGATGGGCTGCTGCATTCTGGACCATCTGCAGTGGCTTGATAGTACATGCGGGTAACTCCTGCCAGAAGATCAGAAGATCACTCACAATTATTTCAGACAAACTTCCATAACTGGGCTTTTAGAGAGAGCTAAACTCTGACTGAATTATTACCTTTCAGCATCCATTGTATATCGTTGAGGCAGTCCCCTCATATCTGCACATTAACAGTGGCTTGCATATTGACATGTTAGCTAAATCATTAGTTCAAAATGTCTGTAGTGCAAAGTTGTTAGGAATGTATTGGTACCTGTGAATGCTGTACAGCTCCGCAGTATCATTTGGCTTTTGCAGCAGTCGCATCCCTGGATTGGCGGAGATGTCTCTTCAGCCTGACATGCAGCAAAAAACTGAGACGGGAGAAGAGTGGCTGAGGCCGCAGGCCATGTTTTGATTGTCTGCTTTTCTCTTACTGAGATGACACAAGGAGGCATCTTATGTTTAACAGAGAGGAGCGTGGCAGGCACTCTGAGGCACACTTCATCTTCTTCACTTTGCTCTGGGCATTCGGATTCTTAACATTTTATCTTTCTTTCTTTCTTTCTTTCTTTCTTTCTTTCTTTCTTTCTTTCTTTCTTTCTTTCTTTCTTTCTTTCTTTCTTTCTTTCTTTCTGTCTGTCTGTCTGTCTGTCTGTCTGTCTGTCTGTCTGTCTGTCTGTCTGTGCATCTGAAGGCTGTCTACTAGAAGTTCCCTGTGTGGTGTTTTATGTGCTTTTTCATTTCAAAATAACTGGGTCTGTTAATTATGCATTTAAAACACAGTAAGTCTGCTAATCAAAACACTGCCACTCTCTCTGCACATTTGGGGCCATTATCGGACTGTTTCTGATTTTGTGGACATTTTATGACAAAATAATAACTATAATGAAATTAACTTAAATATGCTGTGATAACATAAAATTGTCAAAACTACTTAATCCATGGGGGGTGGACTGGTAGCACTGGACACAAAGCAGGAATCAAATCCACCAAAGAGTTCCCTCCTAAAATTCTCCATCCAAAAAATGTTTTTTTATATTTTACTCACCCCTAACCTGCAATTGCTTCATCCAGAGTATGGTGTTAACCTTCATCCACTCCTGCAAATAGGTCCTCTAACTTACTGTATAATATTAATAATGTATTTTATTCAAAGGCGTCTCACAAGGACACCTTACAGAACACATTAATAACAACAGTCACAACATAAAATTAATAAAATATTATAGGGATTGGCACTCCAGCTATCGTAGAAAACCTGACACTCCTCCAGTGTGGTGCTGAGGGTTCACCCGCTGCACTTGGGTCCTAATCCAGGTGGGTGCCATTGTGCTATCAGCGCATGCGGCCAAACTCTATGTGTGACAAATGCCAAGTATGGGTAATTACCAAGTGAGCTATTTGAATTTATATATGGACTGTGCTCTTCTTATCCTTTCTGTGCACAAGTCACCTGTTTTAATCCCTCATAGCCTCTCCCTGAAGTGATAAGTCAGGCCGGATGTAATCACTTAGAGTTCCTATTGAAAGAACTGTCCATCCATCCATCCATCCATCCATCCATCCATCCATTTCCCACCCCGCTGAATCCGAACACAGGGCCATGTGGGTCTGCTGGAGCCAATCCCAGCCAACACAGGGCACAAGGCAGGAAACAATCTTGGGCAGGGTGCCAACCCACCGCAGGACACACACAAACACACACCAAGCACACATTAGGGCCAAATTAGAATCACCAGTCCACCTAACCTGCATGTCTTTGGACTGTGGGAGGAAACCGGAGTACCCGGAGGAAACCCACGCAGAAGAACTGTCCTCGCTTTGCAAATCAGAATATCAGTTATTTTTCAATTCTGGTTACAACCTGTCCAATATAAAGTGTACTCCCGACTATCTCACCCTTCACATGATACATAGTAAAATAAATGAAAACAATAAATTAATAATGGATGCCATGGACACACCATCTTCAGCAATGCCATTTGTTAATCTGATAGTAAATGTCATCTTAGAAATATTAAAGTTTATAATTCCACTCTCACTCTAAATTTTAAATAAGTAAAGGTGTTTATTACAGAATGAAGTATAATGCATTAAACAAAACCTTTACAAACGTAAAAACACAATGCAATCAACTTATGGAAAATTAGAATGTTCCCCCAAACTAGTTATAAACCCACATTTAATATCCCATGTGTCATACAACAAAATTTGCAAACACAACAAAAATATCTGTTGCACATGTGCCAATGGACCGTTCAAGAAAATATTGTAAGTACTGTACAAAAGCAAACAAAAAATGACAAAAATATATACAGAAAAGACAGTATAAGCATACAGCAAACAATAATAAAAGAAATTAAAAAAGCAGTGTGAGCCAATTGAGAAAAAAATATACAGTACACCCCCGAAATTCTTGGGGGTTACGTTTCTAGAGCACCCGCGAATTGTGAAAAACCTCAAATAGGCCTATAATTGCCTATTTTTATAGTTTAAACCCTAAATATGCCCCCAAAACACTTTCATTTCATTTCAAACTCAGCTTAGTACATTACCTAAAAAAAGAATGTAAAGGTAAACCCGTCTACTGTACAGTACTGTACTGCTTTGTCTCCCGCAGTGCTGGAATGTAAAATACTGATGTTACCGCTATACGTACGTACTGTAATTCATGCAAGCGCGTTTTCTTTGGTATAAGTAGGGTAAATACGTAATAATTTAATTTAATAAAAATACGTTACAATGTAAAGGTACTCACCAATAATGAATGATATTGATGATGATGATGAATTAGCTGTGCAGTACGATGCAGAGGATTCACAGCTCCTCGGGTGGCACCTTTTCTTCAGACGCTTCAGGAGGAGTCGTATCTTCAGACGGGTCGTCTTCTGGTGGGGTTTCATGCTGGCTTTTCTTCATAGGTTTGAAGAACATTGAGATGGGAAGTTGCTGTTGTTGTTTCTTCATGTTGGCGAGGAGGGTTTTATATGTCTGAATGGCAGCATCAATGCCATTACAGTGGACCCTTGACTTACAAACTCAATTCATTTGCGAGGGCTGGTTATAACTCAAGTTGGTTGTAAGTCAAGACTATTTTTCCCATAAGAAATAATGGAAATACCCATAATGCGTTCCGAACCTCCCACAGCAACACTTACTTAACTTTTTCATAATAAAAAAGGGTTGTATAATGTGCATAATTTACCAAAACAACAATCATTTTTCTAATGTACTAACCAAAAAGTTATAAAAAGTGCCTAGTCTACCAGAAACAACAATTTCATACTGCACTCACCATTTAATTTGACATCTTTGGGCTGCAGGAAGGGAGGAGGAGGAGAATGAAATGGAAGGTGGTTATTGTTTGGAAGGAGCCTCCTTATACAAATCTTTTCTTTGTAAAATTATCGAGATGGTGGATTTCGACATGCTGTACCTATTAGCGAGATCGGTCAAACGAACACCACTCTCATATTTCCGCACAATTTCCTTCTTCGTTTCGATTGTGATCGCTTTCTTTACCATCGTTACCTTCTCTTCCTTCCTTAGCAATTATCGAAAAAAATTATATAAATCACTGCACTGACTGAAATTACGTCCACAAACACATGTATCTGAATGCTCTAGACTGTTTGCTTACAATCGGGCAAGCGGATACACGTGACCGCATTCAGGTCGTAACGCAAGATGTTGGTTGTAAATCAAAACAAAAATTTTGGTCGTAAATCAAGTTGTTCGCATGTCAGGCTGGTCGTATATCAAGGGTCGACTGTATTAACTTTGAGAGCCCGAACCATACAGGAATCCCATGCTTCAATCACCTCTTGCAACTCTTCTTTATGTAGCGTTCGGTGCTTTCGTTGATGCAATAATGGCGTGCTACTGCAGCATAACTTTTTAGTTCCAGGAGCAAACCCAGTAGTTCAACCTTCTCCTGGAGTATCTTAAACTTCTTCTGGAGCTTAGGTTCATTGCCAGAAGCCTTAGAAGGTACAAGGCATTTCGGCGGCATCTTGGGGCTTTAAGAAGAACAAAACGGAAAACACGAGAACACTCAGCCAGAGATGCTTTACAGGGCAGCAGTCAATCAGCAGTAGGGAGAAATGAATAACAATCTCGGATTGGCTACTTTCACCATCCCAAGCCGCGTTTTCCTTTATGGTTGCTTCCTGTTCTCTCTACAGTACAGTATTGTCATGAAAAAAGTCATACAAATCGCCGAGGATATTTGCAGTTTCCGCTAACAATTATTAGTTAGGTTCTAAGGAAAAATCTGTGAACGACTGAGGCCATGAACTCTGAACCGCGACTTCACGGGGGTCTACTGTTTATATATCATACTCCCAGCAAGGAGTTACCGCAATTCGGGATTCCAATCGGACCTGAAAAGAACAAATTCTCGACCCACGAGATGAGAGACGCTGATAAAGTGGATGACAGCCGGAACAGCTAGCAATAACAACAGGGTCTCCATTTCAAAAACATATAAACCTTTGCTTTCTTTATTTAACCCATTCAACAAACATACAGTACCTAGGCAACGCCGGGTACTTCGGCTGCTCTAACACGTGGGGGTGTGTGTTTGTTCTCTTCACAATTCCACACATTTGGTCCAGCATCAAAATAATTTTGCATATATAACCGACTTTGTCAAGAAGATGACTTTGGAAGCAAAAGTTTTCAAGCTGTGGGCACCTTCAGGGATGGTTCCATTTTAATGCATTGAGTTATAAGGACAGTGCCTTTTCTCAGATTTTAATCCCTGAAATAAATAAAATGAATTTACAGTAAGATAAATATTGGCACAAGCTTTCAGAGCAGGTTTGGGTCAAGCAAACCGAAACCCACGTTCTCAATCTTGTATCATACCTGCATGTCATGGCACACAAGCATATATGGATGCTCAGGTTGCACCCAGTGCATAGTGTTAAATGGAGCTGGAAGCAGTTTTTATGCAGGTACAAGAACAGGCTTTGTGAGACGACATGGTGTCCGTGTGTGGTATGGCAAGAAGAAGTAGTGCGTATGGACAACAAGTAAAGGGAGGACATCAGGTGTGATATGGCCTAATAGAGACGAGAGACTGGATTCCCCTTGAGGGATTTCACATATTGCACTTTATCGTAATTTTTGCTTTATACAAATCTATACAGTGTGACACACGTGCGCATGGGAGGCAGTCTAAGGGCTTAACTTGGGGGTAAGATGCAGAACCAAGGGTTGATAAACGGTATTAATGCTTTTTCTCCCTTTTCCACAGACCACCAGAAGGAAAACCCAGCTAAGACCCACTACTGCTGCTACATCACGCCCTCCTGCGGACCTCATATTCCTCCTGAGATCCCACCCCTTCGTGTCCTGTACCTCTAAAACCCGAGCCTTCACTCTCTTATTCAGTCCTTGTTTAGGTGCAGTCCTTTGTGATCACTCGTTTTCTCGTTTGTTTGAGTGTTGGAGAAATGACATGGGGTGGGACCCCCAAACCTTTTATCATTCTCTGTCTGTGTCTTCCACAACATATAAACATACAGGTGCTGGTCATAAAATTAGAATATCATGACAAAGTTGATTTATTTCAGTAATTCCATTCAAAAAGTGAAACTTGTATATTAGATTCATTCATTACACACAGACTGATGTTTAATCAAATGTTTATTTCTTTTAATTTTGATGGTTATAACTGACAACTAATGAAAGTCCCAAATTCAGTATCTCAGAAAATTAGAATATTGTGAAAAGGTTCAATATTGAAGACACCTGGTGCTACACTCTAATCAGCTAATTAACTCAAAAGCCTTTAAATGGTCTCTCAGTCTAGTTCTGTAGGCTACACAATCATGGGGAAGACTGCTGACTTGACAGTTGTCCAAAAGACGACCATTGACACCTTGCACAAGGAGGACAAGACACAAAAGGTCATTGCTAAAGAGGCTGGCTGTCCACAGAGCTCTGTGTCCAAGCACATTAATAGAGAGGCGAAGGGAAGGACAAGATGTGGTAGAAAAAAGTGGACAAGCAATAGAGATAACCACACCCTGGAGAGGATTGTGAAACAAAACCCATTCAAAAATGTGGGGGAGATTCACAAAGAGTGGACTGCAGCTGGAGTCAGTGCTTCAAGAACCACCACGCACAGACGTATGCAAGACATGGGTTTCAGCTGTCACATTCCTTGTGTCAAGCCACTCTTGAACAAGAGACAGCGTCAGAAGCGTCTCGCCTTTGGACTGCTGCTGAGTGGTCCAAAGTTATGTTCTCTGATAAAAGTAAATTTTGCATTTCCTTTGGAAATCAAGGTCCCAGAGTCTGGAGGAAGAGAGGAGAGGCACAGAATCCACGTTGTGTGAGGTCCAGTGTAAAGTTTCCACAGTCAGTGATGGTTTGGGGTGCCATGTCATCTGCTGGTGTTGGTCCATTGTGTTTCCTGAGGTCCAAGGTCAATGCAGCTGTCTACCAGGAAGTTTTAGAGCACTTCATGCTTCCTGCTGCTGACGAACCTAATGGAGATTTCATTTTCCAACAGCACCTGGCACCTGCACACAGTGCCAAAGCTACCAGTACCTGGTTTAAGGACCATGGTATCCCTGTTCTTGATTGCCCAGCAAACTCACCTGACCTTAACCCCATCGAAAATCTATGGGGTATTGTGAAGAGGAAGATGCAATATGCCAGACCCAACAATTCAGAAGAGCTGAAGGCTACTATCAGAGCAACATGGGCTCTCCTAACACCTGAGCAGTGCCACAGACTGATCGACTCCATGCCACGCCGCATTGCTGCAGTAATCCAGGCCAAAGGAGCCCCAACTAAATATTGAGTGCTGTACATGCTCATACTTTTCATGTTCATACCTTTCAGTTGGCCAACATTTCTAAAAATCCTTTTTTTTGCATTGGTCTTAATTGATATTCTAATTTTCCGAGATACTGAATTTGGGACTTTCATTAGTTGTCAGTTATAATCATCAACATTAAAAGAAATAAACATTTGAAATACATCAGTCTGTGTGTAATGAATGAATCTAATATACAAGTTTCACTTTTTGAATGGAATTACTGAAATAAATCAACTTTGTCATGATATTCTAATTTTATGACCAGCACCTGTATTGTAACGAGAAAAACACAGACAAGCATAAAGATCTGAGGCACCCACAGGAAAATCCTGTATAACTGAAAATAAATGTAGGTTATAAACACGTTGAAAAGGGCAAAAAGATATCCATATAGACACGAGTCTCAAAGGGACCCCTCCAAGATGGTGACACCTCCAGTTAAGTATAGGATCAGGCAGGAAGAGGCGGGTCCAGTGGGGTGAGCACCGGAAGTAACATCAGAGTTGGGTGGAATGTCAATCATCCGGTCTGTAGAGGGAGGAAAAGAAGAGGCGTTAGTAAACAGCACCATCTTGTGGATTAGTGAGGAACCACCACCACCCTCCCAGAGTCTTAAAGCACACGTGTGTGACAATATATATGCAGTATGAATTTATCTGTACTATAACTGGTGCTGTGTTCTAAGTTTGCTTGCATGTTTTTCTTTGACTCTTTTCCTACCATTTCCTCCTCTACACATTTTTTGACCAGACCAAAAATGTAAAGATTTGTTACTTTGCATACACTGAAAGTATTACCAACTGTACAATGCAAGTCACTATGGAGGTAATTTGACTAAATCATCCGTCTTTAAGAAATATCGCTGTTCTGTTTAAACCGGCTAGGAAGAGTCCTTATTGAAATATGTAAATATTATGATTAGAAGAGTTAAAACATGCTGATAAATTGGCTGATTATGTTCTTGGACA
This sequence comes from Erpetoichthys calabaricus, assembly GCF_900747795.2. Lineage (NCBI taxonomy): Eukaryota > Metazoa > Chordata > Cladistia > Polypteriformes > Polypteridae > Erpetoichthys > Erpetoichthys calabaricus. Next base: position 153,458,118 of record NC_041403.2, read on the forward strand.
GTCAGGCTGGCAATATAAGAAATTAATGTTTCATTTATCTGTTGTCTTAGAGACGGCAACACAAGGTTATAGAATGTAGAAGGCTGCTAAACTCAATCTAATCAACTGCCACTTCCATGCTCATTACAAACACATTATTGAAAACGACATGTAGCATAAAACTAGGAAGTCTAATGGCAACAGATACATTTGGTACATTTTTCTGAATTGTCCCATTCTAATTCTTCTTCTTTCAGCTGCTCCCATTAGGGGTCGCCACAGCGGATCATCTTCTTCCATATCTTTCTGTCCTCTGCATCTTGTTCTGTCACACCCACCACCCTCATGTCCTCTCTCACCACATCCATAAACCTTCTCTTAGACCTTCCTCTTTTCCTCTTCCCTGGCAGCTCTATCCTTAGCATCCTTCTCTCCTCTGCACATGTCCAAACCAATGCAATCTCGCCTCTCTGACTTTGTCTCCCAACCGTCCAACTTGTGCTGACCCTCTAATGTCCTCATTTCTAATCCTATCCATCCTCATCACACCCAGTGCAAATCTTAACATCTTTAACTCTGCCACCTCCTGCTCTGTCTCCTTCTTTCTGGTCAGTGCCACCGTCTCCAACCCATATAACATAGCTGGTCTCACTGTAGAACTTCCCTTTCACTCTTGCTGATACCCGTCTGTCACAAATCACTCCTGACACTCTTCTCCAGCCATTCCACCCTGCCTGCACTCTCTTCTTCACCTCTCTTCCACAATCCTCATTACTCTGTACTGTTGATCCCAAGTATTTAAACTCATCCACCTTTGCCAACTCTACTCCCTGCATCCTCACCATTCCACTGACCTCCCTCTCATTCACACACATGTATTCTGTCTTGGTGGTCCTACTGACCTTCATTCCTCTCCTCTCTAGAGTATATCTCCACCTCTCCAGGTTCTCCTCAACCTGCTCCCTACTCTCGCTAAAGATCACAATGTCATCAGCAAACATCACAGTCCACGGGGACTCCTGTCTAATCTTGTGTGTCAAATTTTGTCCCATTCTAATTTTCCCATTCTAATATACTGTTTTAAATACACATGGACTCAGTGTTGGTTGATGAAGTAGCAAAACTGGACTTTTTAAGAGGGTGTTAAAAATTAATTATGCAATCAAATTCCAATATCTTTCATTTAATCTGTTTAGCATATTAAAGAACATTTCAGATGTTATAGTTGTTTAACTAAATTTTTTTGGAGCCAAACTTGCATGTAACAAGTTTTAATAAATAGTAAAGACTAATAGCAGCACAGTTTGGGTTTCATCTATTTGATGTCCTTCCCAGGTAGGCCCACATGCAATGAGAACCTAAAGATCTCACAAGAAATATGCAACTTTGGGCCAATTTTCTTGTATAAATCACACAAGGAATGCCTCAATGGGCTTTAACAGGTCTTGTTTTTTTAACAGCCCCCCCAGCCTTAACTCCCTAAGAAGACAAGAAAGACAATTAAAAAACAAAAAAAAAAAAAATGGAAGAAATCTTGGGATAGGCAATTCAGAGAGATACCACTTTCCAGTTAGGTTGAGCGTGCAAAGGGTATCAAAAAATGAGGGTAAATACAACACACAATACAGAACAAGAGTAATCCTGTTCACAGAGCGAGACGGCCAATCTGTCATGGCCACCTCAGAAATACAACACAACAGTACTAACTACGTTGCTCTTACACCGCACTCCTCACCAAGTGCAGGCTCAGAGCGATGTGTCAACTCTCGAGGCACAATGCAAGAATAGTTTATACCGCTCGCTAAACCAGGGGTCCCCAACTCTGGTCCTGGAGGGCCCCATTGGCTGCATGTTTTCATTCTAACCCTTTTCTTAAATAGTGACCTGTTTTTGCAGCTAATTAACTTCTTTTGAATTCTTTTTATTTGACTTGCGCTTGAAGACTCAGACTGCTTAATTGTTTCTTTTTCCTTAATGAGCAACTAAACAATAATGAGATACAAAATGAACCAAAACAGGACCAGCAAAACATGACCAACATTGTCAATCATACAGTATCTGAAAATAAGGAAAGGTGAAGGTCTCAGGGATGTCGATCTGCTCAGGTCCTCAAAACATCTGACCAGTGCTCTTAGAAAAGGGAAAATCAACGATTTCGGAAATGTCTGCTCTGTCTGTACAAAGAGAGCAGCAACAAGCCATGGAATTAAAGAACGGGTTTAATTAACAATGAGAATCGGCGTCTAATTAAGGAACTGGTTGGAGTTTGAGGGCCCTGACTTAGTTGGTCTTCCATTGGCTCACTCACTTCACATTTCACTTCTGTTTGGGTGCCATTTAAGGAAAGAATTGGAGCAATTCAGAGGAACGATGAAGATATTCAGGAGAACAAATCTTAAAAAACAAGTCAATTACAATGAATTCAAATGAACTTAATTAGCAGCAAAATCAGTGCACTGATTAAGAAAAGAGTTGGAATGAAAACTGGCAGCCACTGGGGCCTTCTAGGACTGGAATTGGGGACCCCTGCACTAAAACACACAGCTATCACGTATTAGGATACAGATTTGCTCAAAAACATCAAATACGATATCGGTCCATCAGCTAATTGTAGAACCACAACCAGATTGTAGAAAAGGAGTCAGACACATTCAAAGTCCTGGAGACCTCAGTCAACAAGCTGCCTCTCCCTATTGGCCAGTCTACAGATGAGTCAGCCAATCTGATGAAAGGACCCTTCTACCCGATGAGTCTGGTGCACCTTTATCTGAGATGACTTTGTCATAGCAGACAGACAACTTGACGTAGAGCTGTGGCACCAAGTGAGAAGAGAAAACAGAATAGAAGAGAGTTAATTACAATTTATAAATATCATATCGTTTCTGTGGGCGGCACGGTGGCGCAGTGGGTAGTGCTGCTTCCTCGCAGTAAGGAGACTCGGGTTCGCTTTGCATGTTCTCCCCGTGTCTGCGTGGGTTTCCTCCGGGTACTCCGGTTTCCTCCCACAGTCTAAATACATACAGGTTAGGTGCATTGGCGATCCTAAATTATTCCTAGTGTGTGCTCGCCCTGTGGTGGGCTGGCGCCATGCCCGGGGTTTGTTTCCTGCCTTGCACCCTGTATTGGCTGGGATTGGGTCCAGTGTTAGGATATAGCAGGTTGGATAATGGATGGATGGATATCATTTCTGTACAAATGGCTAATACACAGAGATGCAGTATGCACAGCTAATCAGCAGCTCTAGTCAGGGTATTCCAGAATAAAACTGTGATTTCACAGCTAAGACTGAGGGGGCATCTCTTATAGTAGCAGGCAGAGCTTTAGGGCCCTCTAACTAAAAATTCGACTTCCAACTGTTACTTTATTAATCTTTGGAATCATAAGCAGAGTGGCATCTTGAGATCTCAATGTGTGCTCTGGTTTGTAAATAATGGTAAGCTCAGATAAGTAAGCAGGGCCTTGGACGTTTAAGCTTTTAAGGATAACATTATCAAAGCCCATCTATTTCAATTGGTTCAAGCTGGTGTGAACATTTTATGCAAATGTCCATTAATTGATCATTAATCAATATGTCCTCACAGGTGGCGCAGTGGTAGTTCTACTGCTTTGCAGTAAGGAGACTGTGGAAGATTGTGGGTTTGCTTCCCGGTTCCTCCCTGTGTGGATAGCGCTTTGAGTACTGAGAAAAGCGCTATATAAATGTAATGAGTTATTATTAATCAAGCAATGAATCAATCAGAAAGTCAACATCATCACCAGGCATTTTACAAAGTGAACAAGAATGCAACTCAAAGTAATACGATAACAAAGGGCAGCACAGGATTATACAAATACATGACACAAAATGAGAAGTAACAAATGAAAGAAAGTGAATAGACAGGCGCGTGGAATGCTCAAATTCTAACTGTTGTGATTTGTTTATTTTCTTTGGGGTACACTCACGCAGAGACAAGCAGCACCATTGCTAAGTTAAATTCAAAAAGAACACATTAAATGTATATCTACAGATTGTTAAGGGGTGACGTTTGACATTTTTGAGAGAGTGTTTCCTTAAGAGGCATTAGCTCTCTGGAAATGTGTTCTTTTCAATTGCGGCGTTTTAATTAACCTGAATTTAAATAATTATAAATAAAAAGGTATTATCCCCCTCCAGCATGCAATAAGACGGTTACAAGATTACACGAGAAGTAAAAAGGATAATTTAGCTCTTTATTGACGGGTTCACGCGGTATTACAAACGGGAAGCCTATGACAGACATATCAAGCATGTGGGTATCTTGACCTACGCAGTCTGCCATCTTTCGTCACCACACTGAAAGGATTTTCACCGGATGAAAGACATATTCAAAGTGTTGGCCGTAGGTCCATCCTTATATCCTGGCTCCCTCTGTGGATCCAAACAAGTACAGGAAAGGACTCAAATCCCACCTTCAAAAATACAGGAATAGCACAATGCCTACATACAGTTCTCATTCTTCCAACAAGACAAGAGAATGGTGTGCTGACAGAAGACAGAAATATACTGGTCTGTCTTTAGGCTGACTATTCAATTCTCCAGGTGTCTTTGGCTCTCTAGTCCTGTGCTTGGCTTGGCAATTCTAAATGCTGCTGCTGTGCCCCTGTGTACCATACTTGGTCTGCCTGTATGAATGAGTCCATAACAGTGGGCACAGAGAACAGTGACATTAAACTTAATAATAAAACATATTATAACAGAGAGAGATCAGAGCTATGTGTGTTTTAGAGCAGGGGTCGCCAAGTCCGGTCCTGGAGGACCACCGTGACTGCAGGTTTTCATTCTAACCCTTTTTTTTTAACGAGTGCCCTGTTTGTGCTGCTAATTAACTTCTTGTGAATTCATTTTAATTTAAATGCTTTTTTAAGATTTGTTTCCCTGAATTTCTTCCTCGTTCCTCTGAATCGCTTCATTGCTTTCCTTAAATGGCACCCAAACAGAAATGAAATGTGAAATGAGGGAGCCAACAAAAGACCAGCTAAGTCAGGGCCTCAAATTCCAACCAATTTCACTCCAACCAGCTGCTTAATGAGGTGCCAATTCTTGGCGTTAATTAAACCCGTTCTTTAATTTCGTGGCTTGTTGCTGCTCTTGTGGTGCATCAGCAGACATTCGCGAAATTGTTGATTTTCTCTTTTCTAAGAGCACCGTTAAAATGTTTTCGGGACCTGAATGGGTAGGCATTCCTGAGACCTTCATCGTTCTTTATTTTCAGATATTGTATGATGGACACCAGTTGTTTTGGCCCATTTTGTATCTCATTATTGTTTGGCTGCTAATTAAGCAAAAAGAAACAATCAAGGGGTCTGAGTCTTTAAGAACAAATGAATTACAATTAGTTGAGAAGAAGTTCATCAGCAGCAAAAACAGGTCATTCATTAAGAAAAGGGTTAGAATGAAAACCTGCAGCCATGGTGGTCCTCCAGGATGAGAGCTGGCAACCCCTGTTTTAGAGGGCAGCTGCTGATTGCCACGTTCATTTCTCCCCAGGCACCCCTGGATCAAGCCGGAGCTAAAGATGGCTGCATTAGAGGTTTGGCAGAGCATCACCAGAGAAGACCCTCAGCAACTGCTGGTGTCAATGAGTCGCAGACTTCAACCCGTCATTGCATTTGAGGAATATGTGACAAAGTCCTAAATCTGACAACGGCTTTAGTAGACCTGCCATTGCTGTGTCGCAAACATCATGGGGCCCTGAAATGGGGGGACCGTGCCAAAAAAGTGTTGTGTGAATCCCCTTAAATGAAAGTCTTCACTGTGCACTTTAATGACGATCTCTGAATTGTGTAATGGCTTTAACAGACCTGCCATTGCTGTGTCCAAACATTATGGTGCCCTGAAATGGGGGGACTGTGTCAAAAAAGTGTTGTCATTTCTACATGCGGTGATGAAATGTATGCCAAAGGTTGATCAAACTTGAAACGTCCACATAGAAAGATTTAAAATTAAAAACCAGGGTCTCCAGGATTGATCTAATCAGGAATTGAGCATAGGTGGTGTCCTGCTAACGCATTATGGACCTTATATAAAGTCTCTTCTTCATGGCAAAATGCTAAAGTAATGAAATCATTAAGAATGTCCTTGTAAAGCTGCACGTCCAACTGTGGCACAAGTGGTGTAATATAAAGTATGTGTTGCTGTAAGAAGATAATGGACAATGTGTTTAATTTTCATAATGGTTATGTTCGTTATTAATAGAAAATCATTTATTGTATTCCCATCTTCAATTATCCTATTAATCCCTTTTTCAAGTTTTTTTTGTTCTGTACATCTCTACAGTCCTTCTAATTACATGGTGATATTCTCTCAGTGTGTCTATCAGAAAAACTATCTTCATTTAGCCAAAGGATAGACACTGGGCAGCAAGATGAGGCACCCAACTGATAAGACAACGTGACATGCTGTATGTAGAGTGGGACGCTCTGAGGAAATTAAATTTGATTGTGTCATAAAGTGGCTCTGCTGTGAAGGGAAACAGATGTTTAAACAAGACGCGGCCAGCAGATGAAGGGCAGGTCAGGTGTTGGAAGAAGAAAGTTGCTGCTGTTACAATAAGTCGGAATATGTGTGGTGTGTGCACGAAAGTGGATTTGAGACACAAAATGCACAAATCTCAGTGCCGTTCAGAAAAGACGGGTGAATGGGATTACACATTTGTGCTGGTGTGAAATTTTGTATACAAGTTGGTATATATTAAATCAATGTAATATTAGTGTGTCATTGGTGAGAAGCTTTCATGTTTAAAGTAAACCCGAAGTCTTTAGGACTGACTGAATAATTGTATTGCAAGGTAGGGAAGTGCCTCAACCAGATGATGGAAAATGGCAGGACATTCTCTCTCCATGAACCCCCACACGAAAGCCAAACTACCTGACTGATAAGTTTGGGGGGCAGTTGTGAAGATACGCCGGTAACTGGGGGATGCGTCACACCAGAATTCTATTGGCTTAAAGTTGGCTGTTTTCTGATTGGTTTGAATCAGAAGTCATTCAGTACCACGACACCCTATTGGCTGTAGCATTTGAGCAGAGAATGTATAAATTTGGTTGCCGTACCCCTCCAGATCGCTCTCTCTCACGCACCATGGACTGAAAAGAACACCACATTGAGAAGCACAGCTCAGCAGCCATATCGAGACAGGCAGGCGGCCTGTCCAGAAGAAAGCTGGAAATGATGCCTTAACTCTGTTACGGCTAATTACTGATGCTCAGTGTAAGAGAGGACAGAGCCGACTATACTTTCTTAGAAGGCTGGCGTCCTTCAACATCTGCAATAAGATGCTGCAGATGTTTTATCAGACAGTTGTGGCGAGCGCCCTCTTCTACGCGGTGGTGTGCTGGGGAGGCAGCATTAAGAAGAGGGACGCCTCACGCCTGGACAAACTGGTGAGGAAGGCAGGCTCTATTGTAGGCATGGAGCTAGACAGTTTGACATCCGTGGCAGAGCGTCGGGCGCTGAGCAGACTCTTGTCAATCATGGAGAATCCACTGCATCCACTGAACAGGATCATCTCCAGACAGAGGAGCAGCTTCAGCGACAGACTGCTGTCACCGTCCTGCTCCACTGACAGACTGAGGAGATCGTTCCTCCCCCACACTATGCGACTCTTCAATTCCACCTTGGGGGGGTAAATGTTAACATCATACAAAGTTATTGTCTGTTATACCTGCATTTGTATCAGTCTTTAATTTAATATTGTTTCTTTATCATTATGCTGCTGCTGGATTATGTGAATTTCCCCTTGGGATTAATAAAGTATCTATCTATCTATCTATCTATCTATCTATCTATCTATCTATCTATCTATCTATCTATCTATCTATCTATCTATCTATCTATCTATCTATCTATCTATCTATCTATCTATCTATCTATCTATCTATCTATCTATCTATCTATCTATCTATCTATCTATCTATCTATCTATCTATCTATCTATCTGGTACATTACCAGATGAGGTACTGTTTATTTTAAAATTTTATGTAATTTCGAGAATCAAGCTAGAATTTACGTATTATAAAACAATGTGTAATATCGAAGAATTTGAAAAAGTGTGGGGAGTGAAGGGGGTGCTGTGTTCTATTGAGGAGGGGCAACTAAAAATCAATTTGGAATAACGTAGAAGAGCTGGTGTGAAATTGTAATGTTAAATGTTCAAAGGATTAGCTGAAGTACTGAATACTAAATACAGACGTGTGTACTTGACTTAATGTGGGAGGACTGGGGAGTAGTGGAGGAGTAATGTCAATGTTATTTGTATTGAGGTGTTCATGTCTTCTATTTATTGTGCAAAATAAAGTTTATATTAAAAAAATACATCTATCTATCATATAGTGCCTTTCACAACTATCTATCTATCTATCTAATTATTTTTTTCCTTTTCTACCATGGATAATTATTTTTCTAAAAACCTCTAAAAAGCAATGGTTTTACACATAAATCAACATAAAATACTTATTTATGACAAATGTCGCTATGTTTTTTTTATTCCAAGATCCTCTACAGTACGTAAATTCATATACTTATTACATAACCTGTTTGTCTCATCACCCATAAGTCGAAAGGCACTTTCTGGAAATTAAACAGCTACCTGTCTTTCATTTTCCGATTTCCAGATTGCTTGCATTCAAATCAAAGTTCGACAATTCAAAGTCTGATTCAGCGATAATACACAAACAAAGAAATATAAAGTACACACAGAGTATTTTCCTTTGCACATTCACTTCGCTCTCTCGCCTGATGTCGATGCCATTCTAGATGTTGTATACGCTACGTTACTCGCGCACATGCAAAATATTGACATCAAGTCAACGAGTCTAACAGTCCTCCTAGCAAAGATGGTCTACCTATAATGTAACGGCGAGTTTTGTCAACGTTTACAGCCGATGATCTTCCTCAACATCAGCCCTAAAAGACTTAACTAAAGACATTTAAGTAATTAACAAGTCTGTGGGCCGCCTGAAACGACATATCAGCATTTATCAGGTTGTATGGTTGCCAATATTCACTTGTACTTTGCTAATTGTTATTATGTTATGAATATTATCAAAAATACATTATTTAAAGTTAGTACTAGGGTGTTGTACCGTGTTAGCCATTATGAATGTAGAGAAAAGCCAAGCAAAATGACACCTTTTATTGGCTAACTAGAAAGATTACAATATGCAAGCTTTCGAGGCAACTCAGGCCCCTTCTTCAGGCAAGATGTAATCATCTTGCCTGAAGAAGGGGCCTGAGTTGCCTCGAAAGCTTGCATATTGTAATCTTTCTAGTTAGCCAATAAAAGGTGTCATTTTGCTTGGCTTTTCTCTTTATTTAAAGTTGTAATTTAACTCCTGCTTGCCCTTTTCTTCTCTGTAATTGCCTGAGGTTATAGATGCAGAAGGGAAGGTGGAAAGAAGTTCTAAAGTACAATACCTTATAAACAGTGGTAAGTCTATGAGATTTGAGGCATTCTGACAAAGGCTACACATTAAAGAATACAAAAGGGGAAAGCAGCGTCATAGAGAACTCCATCAAGACAAAACAACATTGATGGCAGAACACAGGCAGTGCGCACTCAAAACGTTTCCTTTTCTGTGGAACTCCTTACATTGTCAGCATTGTCTGCTCATTGGAGAGACCTGGATTTGAACAAAGCTAATGAGATTCAACCAAACAAGCTTACTCGTGTCTACATTTGTGTTTACCGTTTTTGCGTTTGTTCCATAACTCCCTAATTGTCACTTCACAGCCTCCCACACATCATTAAAAGCACAATATTCTGATGCCACGGGCACTCTGCACAGCACGAAACTGATTCGTGGGCTCAGGACCAAGCCCCCCCCCCCCCCAGTGAGGGAATGAGCCATGCAGACACCCTGACAACAGTTTTTAGTAGTACAAATAACGAAGACTGTTCTTTATTAAATCACGTGCTTTCTTCACCAGAACAAATAATGTGTACACTTTTGAATATAAGAAGACTAATCTAGTGACTAAAGAAAACATTTTTGAAAAAAAAGCAGCCTTTAAAAGTTCCACTCGAATGACATCCTCCAGAGTTAAAAATAAAATGCAAACAACTGGAAGAGGGAATGAAATAATAACAACCTCCTCCTTATTGTCATCTGGAAGCACTGCACCTTCACTTCTTCCTTTCCCTGACTTCTCTCTCTTTGCTCTCTCTGCTCTCCCATTTCTCCAGATCACACACCAATCGTTCATCCCTCGCTTCAACATAGATCAGGGACCCATTTGTGCCCTCTTGTCCTCCCCTGGTCTTTCTCTTTGGTGGTCAGCAGTTCAGAGTACAATCTATGGGAATGTAAAAAGCAACAACTAAACACATTTCCAAGTTCTACACTTCCTTTTCGGTTTCCTTTCTTATCCGGCTGTATTAACGTTTGTTTAGCAGGTCCATTTAGCAGGTTCATCTACTCCCACCCTTGAAGATTACCATATACACCGTCACAAACGTGCGAGTAGGAGGCAGCTAAAGGGCCTGAGTAATTATGATTCTATGACAGACCAGAGGGCAGCAGGGTGCACTGACGGTCTCTTTCAGTTCCTTGTAGCCCATTCTTGGGAAATCCTGCCAGGTTCCGGTGCCTCTGAAGATGTCACTTCCGGTCCCGGGGCACCTTTAATGACGTTACTTCTGGTCCCGATGACATCACTTCCGGTTCGGGGACCCAATGATGACGGCACTTCTGGTCCCAATGACATCACGTCAGGTTCTGGCACCAATGATGATGTCACTTCCTGTACTGGCCTTTATAGCCGCCATCTTGCCTGCATACAATCACTTCTGTTTTGGACTCAGATCAGTGAACACCTCTGTTCATATTTAAACCTATTTTTCTGCCCTGGAACAATATACGGGTGGCTGCCCCAAACCTTTACGATGTCTTTGCCTCATCCTTGTTACAACATGGAGATCCAATTCAGACAAAATCTTGTGTGGTGCCAGTTGCTGGTCACCCCCCAATAATGTTCCACATAGAAAACATATAGAGATCCTAGCCAGGCAAAGTCTCGGGTGGTGCCAATTTTCAGTCACAATATTGTGTGTTTGGTAAATCCTCTATGGGTGGTTCCCAAGGTTCATCCTAACTACACGCCAAAACCATCTCATCTGACGCCTCTTGAGTTGTTCTCCTCTGCTGAGTTCCTCACCCTGTCATGGAGAGTGAGCCTGGCATAATGTCATACCTTCTGGCACTCTGCAATATTCTGACTAAGATTGTCTACGTAGGGATTCAATGTCACCAGGACTAACAAACATGCTGATGTCTTCTCGACACACAGAAAAGCGCAACTCTTTTGATTATATACACCACTTACCAAACAAACAATGTTTTACTTTTACAGTTCTAATAATTGAGGAATGACGTCCGTAGACTTAATAAACCCTGTGAATGTGACAGTAGCTATCTAACTCGCGCTTGATGTCTGCTTATTATTTCAATCACTTTAGATAAAAGACAGATTATAGAAAATATAAAAGTAATGTGGTATTTATTAATGCACAACAATACCAAACAGAAGGATATAATAGAAAAGAAAATAGATAGTAAAGCCTGCATATTAACAGTCTTAAAAAAAGCTTATGAAAATCAGAAACATCAAGGGGTGGATGTTGTCCTGGGGAATTTTTGGGTTGGTGATCGACGTTATTCATAGATTACATTTTCTGACTTCCAAATCAGATGGTCTCAGGTCTCTAAATTTCTGATGTTGCTTCCTATGTTGCTGTTCTGTCGTCTCCTTTGGTCCCTTAGATGAGCCATATTTATGTTAAACTTCACATGTCGGGTTTTGGGACAAGTGACATTGCACACCTTTGATTGGCTATCTTGTCCTTATGACGGATGACTCCGATCAAAATGTTTGATCTTGTAAGAGCCTCCCCATTCCTTCCTTTGTGAAGCTTAAAGTAATTTTGTAATTGCCAGTCCTACAGTGTCCAACATTTACCAGGTTATAAACTAACGAAACAGGTTCTGTGGCTCTGTACTTATGTACATACCTTCTTTTCTCTGCACCATCAAGTTGTAAACGAGTTAACACAAACTAGTACAACACAAGAAGAACGTACAAGAAAGGATGTTTGTAATGCCTGTGATTAAAGTCCTGCAAATTCACTTCATCCTGATTCTTTTGAGCAAAATAATTACAATTTAATATACAGTGGTGTGAAAAACTATTTGCCCCCTTCCTGATTTCTTATTCTTTTGCATGTTTGTCACACAAAATGTTTCTGATCATCAAACACATTTAACCATTAGTCAAATATAACACAAGTAAACACAAAATGCAGTTTTTAAATGATGGTTTTTATTATTTAGGGAGAAAGAAAATCCAAACCTACATGTCCCTGTGTGAAAAAGTAATTGCCCCCTTGTTAAAAAAATAACCTAACTGTGGTGTATCACACCTGAGTTCAATTTCCGTAGCCACCCCCAGGCCTGATTACTGCCACATATGTTTCAATCAAGAAATCACTTAAATAGGAGCTGCCTGACACAGAGAAGTAGACCAAAAGCACCTCAAAAGCTAGACATCATGCCAAGATCCAAAGAAATTCAGGAACAAATGAGAACAGAAGTAATTGAGATCTATCAGTCTGGTAAAGGTTATAAAGCCATTTCTAAAGCTTTGGGACTCCAGCGAACCACAGTGAGAGCCATTATCCACAAATGGCAAAAACATGGAACAGTGGTGAACCTTCCCAGGAGTGGCCGGCCGACCAAAATTACCCCAAGAGCGCAGAGACGACTCATCCGAGAGGTCACAAAAGACCCCAGGACAACGTCTAAAGAACTGCAGGCCTCACTTGCCTCAATTAAGGTCAGTGTTCACGACTCCACCATAAGAAAGAGACTGAGCAAAAACGGCCTGCATGGCAGATTTCCAAGACGCAAACCACTGTTAAGCAAAAAGAACATTAGGGCTCGTCTCAATTTTGCTAAGAAACATCTCAATGATTGCCAAGACTTTTGGGAAAATACCTTGTGGACTGATGAGACAAAAGTTGAACTTTTTGGAAGGCAAATGTCCCATTACATCTGGCGTAAAAGGAACACAGCATTTCAGAAAAAGAACATCATACCAACAGTAAAATATGGTGGTGGTAGTGTGATGGTCTGGGGTTGTTTTGCTGCTTCAGGACCTGGAAGGCTTGCTGTGATAGATGGAACCATGAATTCTACTGTCTACCAAAAAATCCTGAAGGAGAATGTCCGGCCATCTGTTCGTCAACTCAAGCTGAAGCGATCTTGGGTGCTGCAACAGGACAATGACCCAAAACACACCAGCAAATCCACCTCTGAATGGCTGAAGAAAAACAAAATGAAGACTTTGGAGTGGCCTAGTCAAAGTCCTGACCTGAATCCAATTGAGATGCTATGGCATGACCTTAAAAAGGCGGTTCATGCTAGAAAACCCTCAAATAAAGCTGAATTACAACAATTTTGCAAAGATGAGTGGGCCAAAATTCCTCCAGAGCGCTGTAATAGACTCATTGCAAGTTATCGCAAACGCTTGATTGCAGTTATTGCTGCTAAGGGTGGCCCAACCAGTTATTAGGTTCAGGGGGCAATTACTTTTTCACACAGGGCCATGTAGGTTTGGATTTTTTTTTCTCCCTAAATAATAAAAACCACCATTTACAAACTGCATTTTGTGTTTACTTGTGTTATATTTGACTAATGGTTAACTGTGTTTGATGATCAGAAACATTTTGTGTGACAAACATGCAAAAGAATAAGAAATCAGGAAGGGGGCAAATAGTTTTTCACACCACTGTAAACAGTCTGCAGTTCAAAAATTTGGAAGATTTTCCACACCTGCGGTCTCATGCATAACGCCATGCACAGAATTCACACTAAAACATGGTGTACGGAGAAAAGCGGAAATGTGCGTATGCACAATAAAATCCAGATGAATAAATCTGTGCATATGCCAACTTCCACATTCTTTCGCTCCATAAATCCCGGTCAGCATGAATAGTAACGCATGTGCACGCGCCTGCCGTCCCACCCTGTCTTCTCCCAGAATTACGCCTCTTTAAATATGCAAATCAATATAAAGAGTACTTAAGCTCAGCGTTCTGTGAAAAGACAATGGCAAAAGCGGGGGAAATTAGAAGCATTTCAGCAAATACCAAGTGGAGCAAAGAAAAACGAACTATTTGTTGGTTTAAACAGTGGAATAAACAACAAAAGGAAGGTGATCAAGTGACAGAGTGTCGGAGAAACTCGAAAGCTCAAGTTCACAAAGTCACACAATGCCCAAAATAAAAAAGTCGCCATGAAAAGGCGAGTCGTAGCCCAACATCTGAGTGTCATATGAAAGCTTATTAGGGTACAGAGAAAAGAAAAAAAAATAGGGACACAGTGGGAAAAAAACTTGAAATGTCAACTTTAATCTTGAAATTTCCACTTTAATCACGTAGTTTATTTTGTCATTAAAGTAGAACGTCATAAACTTCATCTTAAAATCATTTAATTTACTAGTTTCTCTAATACCATTGTACATAAAGTAGCACGTTAAATGCATTGTTTTGTATTTGATTTTCTATGTGCTCTATGTGTGTGAATCACTATGTGCTTCTTAAATGGACTTTCTCTTCCTCCGACAGGACACAGAATCCATTACATTTGTGATGTTACAGCTCTCTGAACAATTAAAATACTGAGATGTATACGTAATATCATTTTCATGATGATAGGAGTTAAAGCATGTTATTAAATATAGGAACACAGTGGCGCAGTGATAGTGACAAGCTGGCACCCCGTCCAGAGATTGTTCCTGCCTCCCACAAGATTCTTGCTGCGCCATGCACGACCTTCGATGAAATAATTTATTGCAGCAGTACTGTCTCTTTCAAACGTACTAATACATGAAGCCCTAGGACATCGACTTTATATCCCGTAACAGAGAAGAACTCAATTGGCCTGTGATTGTCTTTTCTTCAAATGTGCTGCCACTCACTATCAACATGGCTCACTCCCACTGGTATGCACTCCAAATAATCAGCCTCATTGTCTCATCTGTGTGCGCCGGCGTGTGAGTCCTTCGTGCCGTACCATCTGTGGGGATTCCTTTGGGCCCTGTTCACAAGACAAACAGTACTGGGAATCCAATGTGCATCCATACCACTTACAACACACCACCTACAGCAATCCCCCCCGCCTCTCTGGGTACGAGCCAGAACACATCATTATTTATAATCTCAGTACCTATTGTGAACAGTTGGGGGTGCTAATGAGCCACCAGACACACAACTCCAGGTTCAAGAAAAGGATTTTTAATCCAGCCAATTCATTTATAATCATTAACACAGCCAATGCACAGGCGTTAAGTGCTCTCTCTATTGTTGTTTCTCTCCTCCAGTTGAGTGTCGCCTGCTGCCTCCCATCTCTGACTCAATGAGGTATGGCGGTGGGCTCCTTTTAAGATGGACCCAGGAGTACTTCAGGTGGCATGCCCTGCCTAGTTAGAAGCATTTCCAGCTCATATGGAAAACTGGGAGGTCCTCCCCAGGAAGCACCCTCCAACCAAGGACCCCTACAGGGCTGCGCTTATGGATTCCAATTCCCAAGTAGCCCTGTGGGTGTCTACACTGGGACTATTGGTGAGGAATACTGCCAACCTATTAATTTGGGGGATGAAATGAACTCCATGTCCTTTATTCCTTCTGGTATCCCAGCCAGGATGGGAATTATAAGGTGTCCTGGTCAGGTAATGTCTGTAACCTTGCCATCCTTCCATTATGGCAACAAAATCCTCCTGACAGGTTGGGATGCCCGTCTGTCCTCCAGGGCACTTACATTATATAAGTAGTAAAAAAATGACACCCAACAAGCTGATTAACAGAGGACCTGTGACACGTCTTGCCACAAGTATTTTTCAGTTTTCCTTGGGTTTATGTACTTCCCTCTTTAAGGTCTCTGTCCTGACTAACTGACCTTGCCCCATAACAGACTATAGTCCAGGTTAGAAGTTAGTTCCTGCTCTGGCATTTCTGCCTATCCTACTACCACCGGTGCCCTTATGTCAGGTGCAAGATCGTCAGCTGGAGGCCACCATTCACACTTGTTTCGTCCCCCTACTCCAGAACATCTCCAGACCTGAGGGGCAGTGGCACATTATGGATATCACCCCAGTACTCCCTGCAGCTGCCTTTATAGGACTGTTCACCCCCAAGCATCGTCCTCCCTCCGAAGCCACAGCCAATGGCTGGCTTTTTGTGCCTCCTCTCCCAGGTCCTTTACGGCTTTCTGTAACGCAATATTTGGCAACATTCAAAGTTTGGCAAAGCATGAATACAGCAAACCAATATCAGCTATTTAATAATCTCACTTTTTAGGAATGTTAGACAGTGGCATAACTATGGGTGGTCCGCCCCGGATGGCACATTTTTGGGGGAAGCATTATTGGCCAAAAGGCTTAGTACAATTTGTGTGTAAGCAGCAGGGTTCAAAAAAATATCACTCATGAATGAAAAAGTAAAATTCTCTGATTTTTAATCCACAAATGCTTCCAAAATAATTTTCAGACTGTCCTTCTGTGATGGCGTCAGACACAGCAGTTGTGTGTGGAGAGGGTCCATACCTTCTGGTTTCTTGGTGTCCTTATCTCCGCTGACATCTCCTGGACAGACAACATCACAGCAGTCATCAAGAAGGCTCAGCAGCGGTTACACTTCCTGAGGGTCCTCAGAAAGCACAACCTGGACTCCAACCTCCATCGAGAGCCTGCTGACGTACTGTATCATAGTATGGTACGGCAGCTGCACCATGGCAGACAGGGAGAGGCTTCAGCGAGTAGTAAAGGCAGCACAGAAGATCATCGGCTGCCCTCTCCCCTCCTTGATGGACATTTACATCTCCCGCTGCCTCAGCAGAGCAAAAAACATCATCAAGGACAGCTCCCACCCTGGCTCTGATCTGTTTGACCTGCTGCCCTCAGGGAGGCGCTACAGGTGCATCACAACAAGGACAAACAGACTCAACAACAGTTTTTTCCCAAAAGCTATAACCATTCTAAACTCACACATTCACTGACTACACAGTCTAACCCCCCAACCCCTGGACTTCCTTCTATCCATCAACTGTGCAATATCCAATATCTAAATGGTACTGATAATAACTGTGTAATATACTGTGTTGGCTGGGATTGGCTTCAGCAGACCCCCGTGACCCTGTGTTTGGATTCAGCGGGTTGGAAAATGGATGGATAGATGGATGTACAATATCATTACTCTCAGGTCCAATATCTACTACTCACTGCACATGATCATCGTTATTATGCAATATTTACATTATGTGCAATAACCCAATAGTGCAATAGTTATTTATTCTTTCCAGTATTTAAATAATGTGCAATAACTCGATTTAGTTATTATTCTTTCCATTTGTTTATAGCGTCGCAGAACTTTTTTTGGAACTTTTTGCACCATTTGTTTATTTTATTTACTTGTTGTGTTCTACATATATGTCTGCTTTTAATCTCATTGTACATGTGTATAGTGACAATAAAAGGCATTCTAATTCTATTCTAATTCAATAATAAAAATAAACTTTAGTGTAGCCGCCAAAGTATAAGGCGAGATCAAGCACAGGTAAAACACGTGCCGAAAGAAATCTCTCAGTCCAAAAGTTATATAAGTCAGCAAGTCCTGGTCTACTTTCTTTACTTAAAGATTCTTAACTTCTTATATACTTAAAGATTCTTAGCTTCTTCTGTACGCTTTAAACGTACGGCACAACACTTAAATAAGCGCTGTTTTTTTAGAGTTAATTCACACCCTCAAAAGGTCCATAGGCCCGTAGGCATGGGCACGGTTTAAAACCTCGTGCCTCCTACACCTTACACATGGCAAGGCTGGTCACTAACTGAAGAATAATGTTTAGTCAAAGCTGTTAGAAATGGCAAGAATATACCAATTCAATTCTACTTATGGGGGTTATAGGAACCTCCCAGAGATTATGCATTGTCATCTAGGAAAATATTTCTGTACAATTACACCGATAATAATTTCTAAATTAATTTCAATTTATAATTTTGTTTCATTATTAATCCGAATGCATTCTTGCTCTGTGCAGAAAACATCCCCACCTATCACTTGTACACTACACTGGTTCTGGCTATCGCAGCATAATTATATTAAACTAATAATTAGACCACGGTTTATCAGTGCGTCTATACTATATTCTTGTCTAGTTGATGCTTATAAATAATTATATGTGACACATTCTTTCTGTTTCTCTATATATGAATAAATCTATGCAAAATTTATCTTAATTTTTCTCTATACGTCATTTTAATTTTCTATTTAAATAGGTTAACATATTCAGATATACAAATTGAAGCACCACCCCGTCCCGAGCGGCACGAACTCCAGCTATGCCACTGATGTCAGACTTCCTCCATTTCCGCAAAACCTGCAATGAAGTTCCTTACAAACATTACATGATTGCAGCCTGTTCCCCCAGGAATGCACATTTCCTGCTTACATGGAGGTGCGGAGCAGACTTTAAACTAATAAGGTGGGGAATACGAATCTTGTCCTAGCCCGAGGTTCCCCTGAGGACCGATACTGGGGAATACTCTTCACTGTCGTCTGCAAAGCCTAACATCTGCAGGTAAAAACATACAATTTAATTACATTTTCTATTCACTCATGAATTAGGCCATCCTCTGGGGGTCACTCCAGTAAATTAATACAGAATTATACAAGCAGAACTGACATTTTAGGATAAAGGGGAGATCTTTATAAGGCATTTGCATTCATAATAAGGCCTTTTTCTTTATGCTTCAGCTTTGACTGAGTTGAACGCCTTCTTCAGGCCAAATCAGCACTCAGATGAAAAGCCAGGGCTGGATGCTGTCAGCTGCTGCTGAGATACAGCAGACGAGCAATAAAGAGACGTACTTTTATATGTGGTGTGGGAAGACAATTGAGTGGCGTCGATGAAAGTTCAGCTCTTAACTTTTTAAAACTTCCATCAGGTGACCCTGTTCAAGAGCAACGTGAGGAGATGAGACACCACACGCCAGCTTTTGCAAGTTTTGAACTTTGTCTGCCTGGTGAAGTGTCTCACCGACATGTCTACCAATGCAGAAACTCGCACACACTTTTTTGTCTCCAACTGCTTTCTTCTTCGTCTTGACTCTGGCCTCTCTTCCTGTTGTCTGTTGAGCCTTCGCCCTGACTCAATTCAGGACTAAATGCTGCTCTGGATGCTATCAGTCTGTGTTGAACTTAATTTTATCTAGTAATGTGTGGGTCACCGACTTGCACAAGAGAGAAGGAGGGGAGTCCAGGTTCCCCAAAAAAAACAGCTTTATTGTTGTGAAGACAAGAACATTCGAACGGGAGCTGTCACTCAAACACAAGCAGCATGCAAGCAGGGACAATGACGTCGTCTTGCATTCACTCTTTTCTCAGGTCCAAAGAATGGATAGCCGTCCTGCACAAACAAGGAGACAGAAAGTGAGCACATGGCCGGGTCAGCAGCCAGTTGTAAACGTTCCTGGCATCAACCACTGGCTGACAGACGTGATATGTTGTGAACCTGTGGCTGTATTAGAGGCTTTGGCAGAGCATCACCAGAAAAGATCCTTGGGACCTCGTGATGTTTTTGAATCGCAGACTTGAATTGCGACAAACTCTTAAATACGACTGCTTTAAATGAATAGACCTGCCATTGCTGTGTCCCACTGATTATGATGACCTGAGAAAATGTTGTGTGACCCAAATGTGTGTAGGTCAGGTCAGGTTGGGGAGCATGCACTGATACAGCATATTGTGGCACCCATCATACGACGAAACAGCTTGGGATCCTGGTTGGCTGCCCCCTTTGCAGACACGCGGTCCAGTCCCTCCCTCTGAAAAGCCAGGTGTTACATGGCCAACCCCACTCAGGTCCTAAGAGTTGCATAGTGTGGGGGAGGAACGATCTCCTCAGTCTGTCAGTGGAGCAGGACAGTAACTGCAGTCTGTCGCTGAAGCTGCTCCTCTGTCTGGATATGATACTGTTCAGTGGATGCAGTGGATTCTCCATGACTGACAGGAGTCTGCTCAGCGCCCGTCGCTCTGCCACAGATGTCAAACTGTCCAGCTCCATGCCTACAATAGAGCCTGCCTTCCTCACCAGTTTGTCCAGGCGTGAGGCATCTCTCTTCTTTATTCTGCCTCCCCAGCACACCACCGTGTAGAAGAGGGCTCTCGCCACAACCGTTTGAAAGAACATCTGCAGCATCTTATTGCAGATGTTGAAGGACGCCAGCCTTCTAAGGAAGTATAGTCGGCTCTGTCCTCTCTTGCACAGAGCATCAGTATTGGCAGTCCAGTCCAATTTATCATGCAGCTGCACTCCCAGGTATTTATAGGTCTGCACCATCTGCACACAGTCACCTCTGATGATCACGGGGTCCATGAGGGGCCTGGTCTTTCTAAAATCCACCACCAGCTCCTTGGTTTTGCTGGTGTTCAGGTGTAGGTGGTTTGAGTCACACCATTTAACAAAGTCCTTGATTAGGTTCCTATACTCCTCTTCCTGCCCACTCCTGATACAGCCCACGACAGCAGTGTCATCAGCGAACTTTTGCACGTGGCAGGACTCCAAGTTGTATTAGAAGTCCGATGTATATAGGCTGAACAGGACCGGAGAAAGTACAGTCCCCTGCGGCGCTCCTGTGCTACTGACCACAATGTCAGACCTGCAGTTCCTGAGACGCACATACTGAGGTCTGTCTTTAAGATAGTCCACAATCCATGCCACCAGGTATGAATCTACTCCCATCTCTGTCAGCTTGACCCTAAGGAGCCGAGGTTGGATGGTGTTGGACTAAAGGTTGGACTAAAGACATACAGACATGCGGTCCATTCCCCCCTTCTGGAAATGACACTCTAACTGCCGCAACCAGGTGTTACGGGGGCGTCTCCTTGGTCTGGTCTACCCACTTAGGTCCTCAACAATGGGTAATCGCGCCACATGGCCATAGAGCCATAACTGATGCTTCCTCACAATGCAGGTAATGTGCCTCATTCGGGACTCCGTGAGCAACACAAAGTCAAACCAGTGGTACCCAAGGATTCTCTGAAGAGACACAGTACTGAAGGAGTCCAGTCTTCGTCTCTAAAGACTTGGACCTTTGTCCTTTGTCCACACACCCCTTTCCAGTGACCTCATGAACCCCTATACTCTCCTAATCCATCTACTGACTTCATAGGAGACCTGAATGTCACTGCCGAGGTAAGTAAACCTCTCGATGAGGTCGACACTCTCTCCGCAGACACACACACAACTGATGGCCTTGCCCAAGAGGTCATTGAAGGCCTGGATGCAAATTTCCTTAAATGAAAGTCTGCAACGTTCTCTTTAATCACAGGTCTGAATTGTTTGATTTGTAATTGTAAAATGTGGAGCAGAGGGGGAAATCAAGGAAAAATGTGTCTTTGTCCCAAACATTATAGAGAGTACCGTGCATCCCGTTTAAATTCACCATCTCAATCGGAGAAAAATGAAATCCGCAGAAGGACTGTAAGATGGATGCTCAGTGTCTCATTGTGCGGTTTTGTGGTGTCATAATGGCAATAATAGATACACTTCATTGTATTAGACTGAGAGAAAAGGTGAGGAGAGGGACCACACGTAGGTGAGGAGCGTTTTAATATTGTCAAAGACTCAGTGGTGCTTACTTGAACGGATGTTGATGCCAAGTCCAAGTCAATCACACCACCGACCGGGGAACGATTTACAAGATCTAGTCGGACACACTTTGTCTGGCTGTTGATGGTGTCCGCCGATCAGGCTCTGGCTTTACACGCTTCCTCTGAGGTGATGGATGATCTGCCAGGGTTTCTTGCTTGAGAAGGCAAAGTTAATTTCTTAAGGGACTATTAAAACCCCTTCACGACTTTAGACAAATTGAGCTGCTGAGTTGTTTTATACCCGAGTTAGAAGCAAAGTGAGTCTGTTGGCAAACATTTAAAAAAAAAAAAAAACTCCTCAAAGTTAGACCAAAAGAAAAGAGTCCCTTAAGATATTAACTTTGTAATCATCTGTCAGGATAAACGTTCTTGAAAATGAGGGGCATATGTCAAATAGAAAAGGTGTCCTTTATTGTCTGGCAGGAGTTGTGAAAAATGACCAAAAGCAAATCCAAATAAAAAATGGTAGGCTTGTGCTTCTACATTCATGTAAAGGTCCTCCTTGAAAAATGAAAGCACGGCCACAGGGAAAGCAAAAGACAAAAATAAATTGAGTTGAAAAGGGCATTTCTGTTGTGGCTGTGCAGTGGCACAATCATTAGTGCTGCTGCATAATCATTTCTCTTCTCGTGTCCAGGTGGGAGTTGCACTGGCAATATATTGGGCTGGACAAACTAGGTCATCCTGTCCTCATCAAAGTTTTAGGCCAACACCTCCTACTCAAATATCTCAGGAGGTACAAGCCCTGCAAGGTGTTCTACATCTGAACCTTCTTCTTTATGTGTCGGTCTGTACTTGGTAAATCCTCCATGGGTGGTTCCCAAGGTGCATTCTAACTACAGGCCAAAGCCATCTCATCTGACTCCTCTTGAGTTGTTCTCCTCACCGTGTCATAGAGAGTGAGCCTGGCATAATGTCATACCTTCTGTCACTACACCGAGCACTTGACCATAGGTGAAGATGGAAATAAAGAAACAGTGGCAAATCAAAAGCTTTGGCTGATACGTGCTACACCACCACAGTTGGGGATAAAACTCAACAAATAAGTGCTGTTGCTGAACTGATTCATTGGCCACTTTCATAAAAACTTCTGCCCACCCAAGAACAACACACTGGTTTACTTGAACTCATCCACTTTGTGCCGTTGTTCATCCCCTTAGCTGAAGAGAACAGTCCACACTTATGTGTCTCCAGTGAACTCTGGGTAATGATGGAGTTCACATGTTGGACGGAATTTTGTGGCCACAGAAGACCTGAATATAGAGGATCTTGGAACAGAATGTGTTACTACAATTGTGTGATGACCCCTCACAAACATGACCACAATACACCCACCATTCATGACTGTGCAACACTGCTACAGTATAAGCCATTAGGCCAAATAATATGCGATCACTAAAACTGCAGGACAAAGTCAAGCAATTTAATCACTTGATAGATAGATAGATAGATAGATAGATAGATAGATAGATAGATAGATAGATAGATAGATAGATAGATAGATAGATAGATAGATAGATAGATAGATAGATAGATAGATAGATAGAAAAGGAACTATATGATAGATAGATAGATAGATAGATAGATAGATAGATAGATAGATAGATAGATAGATAGATAGATAGATAGATAGATAGATAGATAGATAGAAAAGGAACTATATGATAGATAGATAGATAGATAGATAGATAGATAGATAGATAGATAGATAGATAGATAGATAGATAGATAGATAGATAGATAGATAGATAGATAGAACTTTATTTGTCCCCGGGGGAAATTTGGCTTTTTTCAGAAGCTTTTTAAATAAATAAATACATAAGTAGCTAAATAAGTAAGTAAGTAAAATAATAAATAAATATACACACACACTTTGGTCTGAACACAATGACTATAAAGGAAGTCGATTAAAAAAAAAGAAACTCCTCTACTTGTCAGCCCCAGGTCCAGCGAGGTGTTATGCAGGTGTATTGCTGTTGGTATAAAGGAGCCCCCATTGCGTTTGTTGACACACTTCTACTGAATGACCCGTTGGCTGAAAGTCCTCAGTGTTCATGTGTCACAGACAGGATGTTCAGCATTGTTCATAATGGCACTCAGCTTCATCTTCATTCTCTCCTCTTTTACTATGACCTCCAGAAAGTCCAGAGTGAGTCCCATAACTGAGTCTGTCCTTTTTAATTAGCTTGTTCATTCTGTGGGCTTCTCTTGATGTGATGTTACCAGCCCAGCACACCACAGTGTAGATAATCGCACTGGCCATCACAGAGTTATAGAAGATGTGAAGGAAGTCACTTTCCACATTAAATAAACCTCCACTTATGCACTTGTTCTTATGGATTATTTATTTATTGTCTGATGGAACACTGCACTGTTTTGGACACTTAATTTAATTGTTTTAATAAAAGCACCGAATCACTTTCACACCCCTGGCTGCTGCATGTGTGTCCTCATCTGCTAGGCTCATCCCTCGGACATGTTATAGAAGGTGGCAGGTTCAAGAGGCTCCCAGAAGGACCCAGTAGCGTAGAGCCAACCCGCACTGTCGCAATAACATGTACTATTTATGGTAGAGCAATGTTTTCCAACATTTTTTTTCTGTGGTGTCACACTTTTTGTAACAAAACACATCCCAGGGCACACCGCCATTCTACTAACCACAAGCACATTATTTCTCATACATGTGCTCAACTGTCCGAAGCGGCAATACCAGTAAAAAAGCCAATAGACTCCAGCTGCAGACCTCTAGAGCTCCACTCCATTGAGGACGTTGTTGCTTTATATTATACATCAGTGATGACACCTGGTTACGCTATGGTTAAGATTAGGGATGGGTCAAGTAAACCTGCAATCCAATTGGCTGCACAGCAGAGCTACTGAATCACAGAGCTGCGGAGGTCTGCAGCTGGACTCATCTCCAAAAAGCAGCTCCGAGATTTAGTGAGCACTTTGCTGGCATCTCCTTTGATCTCCCCTCTCTGCCTCAGAGGTGACTTGTGTGCCCGCCATCCTTGCCGGCGACCACACATCCAGGCAGATGGGCTCTAGCAGCCAGGAGACGTGTCCGGGTGCTTCCCCTGAACGATAGTGATCGCGGAGCTGCTTTAATGTAGAGCTTCTTCAGGTAGTCCTGTCCTCCTCAGGCAGATCTCGACCACCTTGTTTGTCCCTCTCAGGTTCACACCAAAGTGCACTAAACTATTATTTCCACGGCACACCTAGGTAGCTCTCATGACACACTGCTGTGCAACGGCACACTGGTTGAAACACACTGTGGTCCTTACTGCCAAATGCATGTGAGAGATGAATAAGGGAAATGGAGAAAGATGGCTTTCAGTGTGATGATCGGTAAAGATTTTAAAAATTCATGCCCAGTATTATTGGCAGATAACATTATTTTCCCTGAGCAGAGCACATGTATGATATTCCTTGCATTTTTTGAACAGATTTTGTAGACGTATTACTAGAGTTATCGGAGTAGCAGGGAAGCAGCAGATGTTTGCTAATCGAGCCTGGAGCAGTTTTTAGGAGCTGGACTTATCTCCGTGGAACGTAACAGCACACAGATTGAAACAGTTCATGAAAAATATTGTCTGGCTAAGGGGTATCCATCCATCCATCCATTATCCAACCCACTATATCCTAACTACATGGTCACGGGGGTCTGCTGGAGCCAATCCCAGCTAACACAGGGCGCAAGACAGGAAACAAACCCCAGGCAGGGCGCCAGCCCACCGCGGAAGGGGTATCCATCAAATGTATTATTACAAAAGAAGCAATTCACATTAAATATTGTATGTTTTTTTAATTTTTAAATTTTATAGTTACACTTGCATCTAAACAAGATGTCCACGTAATTTATACTTTCCTGGAGGTACGTGGTGACTGTTTCAGAAAAGGCCTTTGTTGTACAAGGTTGTGTGTGTTGCTTTTATTTTTTTCTTTTATGGGCCGCAGCTGTTGAGCTCTCTCTTGTATAATTAAACAATTTTCGACACACACAAAATAAAATAAGTAAAGAAAATAAACATCATGGTGTTTGGTTTCATAAGGTACCAGCAGTTGATGTAGTACTCAAACCCAATCAAAGCTTAGAAGGACCTCTGACACTCACATCTTTGGAACGTAGGAGGAAATC